>NC_091495.1:9887964-9960464 GCF_947461875.1 Haliaeetus albicilla | reverse complement strand
CTCATCTGAGTTTAGATTGTAAAGCTATTCAGGAATGACTTGTTGCTTCAACACCCAACCAAACCAGCTGTATCTAAGAGAAAATACTGGTTGACCTAGTATTATTACCACAGCTCAGACTACCCAGCAGTCAACTTGCAGTTTCCACACTAGGACACAAGACAGAAGGAGTTGTGCTGAATTGCAATATTAACGTAAGTATTGTTAGGTCAGCAGGGAGACACAGTAGAAGGCCTGGGTATATTATTGTTGCCTCTATTACGGATGAATAGAGCTATCAATCCTGCTTCTGCTTCTTGTGTGGAAATTAAACAACTTTGAAAACATAAGGGTTGCATATGGTGTATGTAAGTCTGCAGGATGTCCTGTAAGATAGGAGTAGAAAGATATGAGAAAATGCAGAAGAAGATGAAGGCATGACTGAGAAAATGATTGCACAAGAGTCAGGATAAATAACACAGATGCCTGAGGATAACTGTAGATCAAAAGGTCAGTGGGAAATACTGGTTTAAAATTGCTGTGGGCCTGACTCATCACATTGATACATCCACTTCACAAGTCAATTGATTCGGTGAGTTTTATTGTCACACAACTGAAGTAATGCGGCAGCAAACCAGGTTAAAATATTCTCTTTTCACATCTCTTCTACTGTGGAAAAGAAGGAAATACTACAGGGGAAATAAATAGGAACAATACCAAAAGAAGTAGTCAATAAATTCAGAGTGACTGAGGAGATTGGATGATTGAAGAACCTGGTAATGGTTTGTGGAACATTTCTTTTGTCAGTCACTGATGCAAACCTGGATCAGGTCGAGAATGACAAAAACTGGTGACCATATGAGAAATGAGTCAGTGCTGTTGGTATTCATGTTAGCGAAAATGCCATGATGATTGACAATAATTGGGACTCTTGTTAACATTATCAGCAGAGAGGGAAGCCATGGTATAAGTAGACATAAAGGTTGATTGCTCTTCTCCTCTGAAAGCAGAAAAAGCCCTATTAAATAATAGTCAAGGCAGACTGGTTGGGTGATTGGGTGTCTGCTCACCACATAAAGAAGTTTGCTTAGTTTTAAGTGGGATCTATCCTGCATCTTTCAGTAGCCTTATATTGATTTTAATTTATGGATGCAAAGAAAAAGTGAGATGCCTCAGAAGTGAGTAAATCAAGTATCATGAAGAAATTGCTCTCTTGCTCTTAGTCCTGAGAGAAATAATAAAGAAGATAGAAACTTCTATTCAGTCTTCGCTATGTTGGCTGAAGAAAGTGACTTTTCATGTCTGTACCTTTAAATCCCTTACTTTGAAAACGTGTTGCTTTAAGTGTTTGAAAAATATTGGAATTTTCCATTTGATGAACATCCTGCCAGTAATTACAGTCAAATTTGAGTATCTTCTAAAAAATTTCTCATTTCCTATTTTGTGCTGTAAGGCCATCAGGCGAAAAATGACTCAATATACAAGGGAAACAGTAAATCAAACTTTAAATAAAATATGTAACACTGAACATCTGACAGATGGGGAAAATATATTGGAAGCTTGACTCTCATTGACATTTGACCCCTTTCTTCTACACTGACAATGAAGAAGCTCAGACATTTCAATTTTTTTCCATATGATCTTTTTCAGCTTTTGCAATCAGAGGTATTGGTGTTAACGATAGTATTCCAAACATTTAAGAGGAAAATACTACTTTTGCAGTAGACAGGAACTCTTTAAAATTCAGACACAGGTCTTAAACTGAAGCTGAGTTTCAAGTTCAGTCCCACTCATCCATCAAACACACTGGCACATTTTTATTTTAAGAACCACTTGATTTTTACTAACATTTTGTAGCATTTCTTTCTTCTATAAAATATGCTCTGATGGCCTAAGTTATGACTCTGTCTGGTGTTCGAGCTAGTCTGAAATTGTACCTCGTCCATGGCCAAGTGTCTCTTCAATCCTGCTTTGTGCTGTCACAGCAGGAACAGAGGCTGAATGCACAAGGTTTAGGCGATTTTGCTGCTGACAGCAATCTCAATGATATCAGGCCTGCTTCCTTCCGCTTCACAGCTATGTTCACAAGTACCACTCTCCGTTCTCAGGGGTGGCAACAATTTACAGTTATTTTATGACTTTACACACTTTGCAAAGAAGTAAAAAGTTCTGACTCCCATGCCACACCAAGCCTCTACGACCTGTTCCTACAATTGCAGATGATGTAAAATTGCAATGTAATAAAAAGGTCTTTTGGATGGACAAAATTCAAATGTTATGTGTTAAAAAGAAAGGGAGAAACAAAAGGATCCAAAATGGCACTGCAGTGATGCAGAGACCTGAGTCTGATTTCAGTTATAGTAGTACAAAATAAGAAAAATCCATACAAGTCAGAAGATACATTGTGGAACTCTAAGAATCAGCATCACCAAAAGTCAGTCTTACTAGGCAGCTGTTTACAGCAGTAATTAAAAAAATACAACCCAAAACATAATTCAAGAATAAAAAAAAAAAAAAAAGAGATATCAAGTGCTATCTAAACCAGAGGAAATAATAAAGGAAAAAAAATGAGGTCATACATTTGGAGTAAAATGTACGGTCTTAGTTTTCTTTTTATAATAAAAGTATCATAAAAATGGAAAGAGGCAAAGCTAAGGGCATCCAGAATGATACAAGGACTCAAGGGTCTTATATATTCAGAAAGGTTAGAAAAAGTAGGTCTGTATTGTTTGGAAAAGAGGATCTTATGAGGGACTTCAATGAGATACATGAAACTCTAAAGGGACCAAGGAAGAGAGATGCAGCAATGCTGTTTGAGCTAGTGTCATGCAAGCTCAAGGGGACACAGAATTATGCCAGAGAAAAACCTGACAATGAAACTCTCTAGGTGGAAATATCTTATACTAAGAGCAAAATACTGAAGATTGCAATGACTGCAAATACTTTAAATACTTTTAAAAAACCCCAAACAAAAACTTGAGAGAGTGATGTTGATGTGTGATGGATGAAATAAATATGTCTGTAAATGGAAAGACTCAGATCAAAGTTTGAGTCATGGTCTTACTTTAGCTTCATAGGAAGATGTGACCCAGAATTCAGTTTTTCCCTCTCAGTTTGATGAGAAATTAACAGTGGACAGCAGAATGTCCTTTGAACTCGGACTCTCAACACCCCACAACATCATTTCACCCCCAGCATGCTCCATCAAGTAATCAAGTCAAAATGCAGTAACCCAATGAAACATCAGACTAGGAGAATTAATTGCACTGTCAACCCCTGGCTGGCCCTTCAGATTCTCCCCTGTTTTAAATTGTCACTTCATTACTCAGCTGCACGCTGCCTCACAGCTTATCCACCCATCACCTTCCCACTCTGGCACCAGCTGGGTCATGGGACGCTCAGTGGGCACTTTCCTCCTCCTCCCCTTTTTCTCCCCAAAAGGGAAACAGGCTGCGGCCACACAGCAGCACGTGTCACCAACACCTTCCCCCCAAGATGTGCAACGTGACACTGGTACCCCCTGGCAGAGGAATTAATAGCTGTGAGCAACCATCATGTGAGTCCACCGTGAACCTGAGCAGGTAGGAGAAGAGGAAAGCCACATAACAAACATCAACACCCCCCCCCCCCCCAAATTCTTGGGCAAAAATTGTGTTAAAATGAACTTAAGGATGAAGGAGACATCAGTACCTGAACAGCAAAAATCCTCTCAGGGTCTCACATCATCCCCAAATGAAGCCATTCTGAGCATACAATTGCTCTTAACACTTCCTGCAGTGAAACCATTAGGAAAAATGTATGAATAAAATCAACAGTGTTTGTAAAAATGAACTTAATCCAAACTGGATTAATCGTACTTATAATTCAATTAAGTGGCATCACCACAGGTTAGAGTGGAGGTTGACAGGGACCCTAATTTCTGTGTGAACCCTTATACTGTCTGAGCTTCCTCAGACTCCAGAGTACTGACTTTCTATAGCACTGCAGATACCTACTACCTTAAGGTGATATTGTTATGGGCATTAACATCAAGTGTTATAACACTGTAAATATGCCTTCAAATACCTGTTTATCCTTACCTAAAACTATTCTAACATTTCATCCAAAAAAGATATTTATTGGTATTTCTGGCATCAAAATTTATTGCTATGATCCACCCGCCTATCCCAAATGTACCTTAACTCCAAGAAAATCACTTAATTTGCGAGCTAGAAATTAGAACTTTCACATATATAAGTGATGAGAAAAGGTATCAGATAACAGAGGTAAACCTATGTCTATTCAGTACCAGGTTTCCAACAGAAAGGCAGCATCTTGAGATGTAGTGCAAGAGGGTATTTTACATCCAATTAGGCAGGGAAGCCAAGCTGAATGGGTTAAAATATGCCACAGATCCCAAGTAAGTGATTTTCTTAACCCCTTAAGGGTTCAAACTGCACTGGGAGGAAAAAGCAATTATGCAATGAATAGGAGAAGGGAAAATATGTCCCAAACTGGTTTGCCTGCAACAAGGTACAGATTCCTCAGTGGTCTGCAGGGAGCAGCTGAGCTCCCCAGCTTATTCTTTGACCACACCCGAAATAAAAACTAAAGGATATTTCGGGGAATAGGAAAACACAACAGCTCAGATAATGTCCCAGGCAGTATATTCATTACAGGCTCATCAGAGTGGATGCCTGCAATAGGAAGATTAAATACCCATTTACCAGCATCAGAGGAGAGTTTGGTTTTATAATGTATTGTCCCCTATTCCCCGTGAGGCTGCTTTGTTTGATAAAATGCTGAGTGTGGTGTAAAAATATCCCTCTCTCTGTAATTTGCACTCCTCTCCATTTAAAGCTATTCTTGCTGCAAACGAGAATTGAAAGCTGCTAAAATTAAGTGGTGTCAGTTCTCAATGACACTTTAATGATAGAGCGCTCAGCAAATGAGATGAGAATGAATTCCAGCTTCTCTGCTAAAGATAGTAACCAGCACTAAACAGTATAATGCTCCAACTGGGCTACACTTCACCTGCTTCATTCATATTTAGTAGAACTGAAATAGGGAAACTATAATTAAAATGGTCATAAAATGAAAAATGCTAATTTCTAATAGGGACGGCCGGAAACAACCGAAGCTTGTGAAGTCAAAGCACAGCCCTTCGTTGTCACATCTGCACTGCCCCAGAGGCCGTCGCTGGCTGACCACAGGGCTGATGTGGGGCTACGGCACGTTTTCCTCGCTGCAGAAACTGCTGCTCCCAGCAAGTTTGGTATAAACCTACTTAACTAACCCAGGCACAGGAAAAATGAAGACTACAAAATCCTGCATGGTTTGAGGCTAAATGAGACTACTGCCTCTGAAAAAAGCATTCAAGGAAACAAAAACCCAACATGTAAACACTTTCTTTCTCTCAGTATTATTATAATTGGACCTTCAAGGACGTCCACCCAACCTCCCACACAGATCACGCCTGTAGCTTCACTGCTGCTAACAAATGACAACTTCAAAGTATGTCAACTGGGTGCTGTCATCTCTGTGCCCCCCTCGTGCCACTTTGGTGTCGCAAAGGTGTTTTATGATGGGACGATTATTCTCTGAAAAAAACTTCTTTTGGTCAGGGCTTCTGAGCACAGCACAGCAATGGGAGGTTCTGGTGCAGGGGGAAAGGCGAGCACATGAAGTTGTGTGCAAAGATCCTGGTGCTGCCTGAAATTCACATAGTGCCTGGGCAGAGCCACCACTGCCTTTCCTTCTGCCCCATATAGTGTGGGCTCATGGTCTGCATTTACACTGTACTTCTTTTTACAAACTGTCATGAAAGAGAAGTAGATTGTTTCCAGCCCTTGACAAAAACTGAGTTATTTTTGTATAATGCTATGTCATTCAGTTGGATAACCAAGTCTGTCAAACACGTCAATGGAAGGTAAATATTAAGGCATGCAAAGTATTAAAAACAGTCATTATGGAGAGAGAAGTATTTATTACTCTAGGAAATTTTCAGTGGACTTACAATTAGGAAAGCCTTCTTGTAATAAGGTGAGTTAAGGTTTCAAAATTCACTGCAAGCACTTGCAGAATATTCCATATGACTAGAATGGAGATGGGGTCATTTGCGATGACTGACAATGAAATCTTTAAACCTCATAGTAATATCACATTTTCTTTACAAATACAATATGTTTGATGGATAAGTGATCCTGCAAATACTTTATAAAGTTTTAAAATAAGATGCCAGCTCTATTTTCCCACCCTTATCTTGATGAAACCAGATTGTATTTGTACCCCAAGTCTTTACTTACAAGTGTTTTTCCCAATGTCTTCTAACAAATGCTGCACTGAAGGGAATTCCTCATTTCTAAATTTCGTATGGTAAGAAAAAAATGCTTTTGCATTTGTACATAACAGAACATGTCCAAAGCAGTGTAAAAGTCTAGGAGTTGTAAAACTGGTGGCCTAATGGGCTGAGTGCAGGTGAAATGGTCGTAAGTGAATGAGAACAGCAATTCCTCACATATCTCTGCGTTTCTTCGCATACAATGATCCTATCCTGACTGTACAAGTACTAACTTGACAGCAACTGTCAAGAGCTTCTTAAAACGAGCTATCCTGACTACTGTTGCCACTATTTGCAGATCTGATAATATTGTACATATGGTTTTTACACAATATATTTGTGTGTCTTCTGTTATGCACATAGCTCAAAACATATATATATATATATATTCTTTCGGCAAAGATTGTGTGACTTTGGTCATTTCAGTCTCTATTCAGGTGTAGACAATTCACAAGCCTCCCTTCCTGCCTCTGTCCCTTCCTAGCTCAGCTCTGTTTCAGGGAAGCAGGTTTTTATGGTATAACCAAAGGAGACATGAGAAGGCTTCAGCTGTTGCATAATAGTTACTTTTCTGTGTCTTATTCTGGCATAATTATGGTAGGATAAACCAAAGGTACCCAAAGAAGCCTGGTTCAATTACTGCTTTTGCTATTAATTTAATCGGAAAAATTAAAAAATAATTAGTACCCCACAGACGATGATTACACATCCAGTTCTGCTCTTCAGGGTTCAGAATGACCTATGAACATGAAGTGTGGGACAACAGGTCCAGATTAGCAAGCAATCCCAGCTAAACTTATATTGAAGTTTTATGAAGATAAATGTATGCACATCAAGATGGGGCATAGCGAGATTTTGTTCCTGCTGTTTGGGTAGCCAGGACTGGAGGCAGAAAAGGGATCAAGTGTATCCTGACACCAGCGAGTGAAGCCTGTTTGGCTTACTTCAGCCCCAGGTTGATTGTCTCAGTTGTGTCCAAGTGCTGCTCATCACCCAGTGGGAGAGGTGGAGGAAGGCACCAGCTCGACGGCACCATGGGTAAGGGAGGTTGGTATGGGCTGACTGAAAAATAACGTAATTACTTTCCCTCCTCCGAGTGCCCCAGCATGGGTAGATGTGTGAGGAAGATGAGAGGGGAAGGGGACTCTGCAGTCTACTTATCATCCTCTGAAATTTCCTTCGTGCAAGGGGAACTGCGCATGCTGATGGAAAATGGGTGCATCCTGGAGAGCACACCTTCCTTGCACACAGTTCATGCTTCTTTTGACTCCCAGCCATCCCAACAGCTTTCCATTAGTTTTCTGTCTTGTATATTGGAGTAAAATGAACCAGATTCAATTACAAATCCTGTGAGGTATTGAGCATCACTTGCAAGATGCTAACATCTCTGATCTCCTATGAGTTTGAAGCACCTTGCATATTTGGTCTCTTAGATTCTTGGAAACGTGTTAGGCAAACAAACAAAAAAAAAGGGAAAAAACCCTCAAACAACAACAAAAAAAAACCCCAAACCAAAACCCCAAACCAAAACATAAACAAAAACCCCTCCCTCTCCCTATCAAAGCAGTTTTAGAGAGCTTTGGAAACAGCAAGACAAAATAAATATTGAGTGAGAAGGAAAAAAGCCAGTATTGCATCAAATACTTGCCCCAGGTCCTACAGCAGCAAAAACGAGGTGACATGCAGCCATACATGAGTGGACAACATGTCAGCTGCACAGAGGGTCTCTTCATCGTCACACATGTCCCCTAACTGGCAGTTTACCCCCTCAGACACAATGTTAAGAGACACAGGAAGAATGTTCTCTTTTTGAAAAGTGTCACATAAAGTAGCTTACCAGCCCGGTTGGCAGAAAATCATATTTTCTGATATCTGATGTCACATTTTATTAGATTTAGGATACTATTATCCTACTTACTTAGGGGTTTAAAAGTATCCTTTTTATAGCTAATGCCACAGGTAGAATGTTAAACTACAGACATTTTGCAATAAAGGACTAGACTGTTCCTTATACACATCTGGTATTTTTTGCCCCAAACAATGCAATAGTTGTTCAGTATTTTTTATCCTTTTTTTTTTTTTTTCTTTATCCTGGCACATTTGTCCTCAGTCCATCCACTAACCTATGAAAGACTCCAGTTATAGAGTCTGCAGAACTCTGGAACTATAATTTATAGCTATTTAATATATTTTAATGAAATATGATTATTTAATACCCATAGATGGTTTCATCTTAACTCCAGAGCTCAGAAAGCAGTTGTCCTTTCAGTTCAAATAATGGCATTTGCTGTAGTACTTGGCAGCAGTTTCCACCTACTAGTATATAAAATTCGCAGTATACACACTGCAATTCCTGGGATTATATCAGTTCTGAATTATCCCTTTGCGTTTATGTAGAAAAGTTTTATCTTGATTTCAGTTATTAGTGGACCTTCAAATAAAACCTTTTATTGAATCAAATTTTCTCTTTAAGCAAAATTTTGATTATTGGTAATTGAGTTTTTTGAACTGACAGCAGTTTCAAGTTCTAGACCTTTTAATTTAATTAATATTGTTTTCTGTATATAGTCATGCTCCTATTTAAAGCAGCAAAAACTGTGTGTATTTAAGGGCAGAATTTGATTCGTACCATCAAGTACATTCATGATTACCATCAAAAGATAATTACTTCTGATGTATTCTGGAGGAAAGACTTATTTACTCAGGTGACAATTGGCTCATTTACACAGATGAGAACCAGCCTTACCCACCAAATCAAATATGAATGTACCTTTTCTATATCAATTTTGCAACATTTAGTGATTAAACCATAGATTTTACCCCTAATCAGTCTCTACACCGTTAGTTACTTATCAGTGCTATAATTTAGTGATAGCAAAGTGTTACTGACAGGTGTCCAGCTGAACAGCAGGTTCTTGGAGTATGGGATGAAGCAATCAATCAGAAAAATCCCCCAAAATATGTGGGATTCTTGACTTGTTCATACAGCTCTGCTTCAGTCATAACTGTTGTGAGAATGGGAAGACAGAAAACAGAATGCTGATCAAATATTAATATTTACTAATATTCAATAGCATGAGTTTGGCAGGGGTTCTTTAGTGTTACTTACATACCAAAGGGAAGCAGCTCCACAGGAACTCGGAAATAGGATTCAATTTCTGATAAAGGAGAAATGCATTTTATAGTGTATGCTATTAGCTGCTGCAGGCTTTAAAATAAAAAATCCAGAAGACAGTGTGATGCTTTTAATAAGGAGAAAGAACCAGATACTGGTATCAATCTACCTTTAATATTTTACAGAATTTTCTCCAAGCAGAGCTGCAAAAAAATCTCATTCCATAGATTTGAAACATTTAGGTCAAGAACTGTGCATATAAAATAAGAGACCTTCAAAGAAAATTTAGGTATGACATTAAGGGCTCTGCAGCTGAGTAGGAAATGTCCTTCTCACCACCAGACTAAACCAACAAGCTTGTGTGCTCTTGGAGCTGCTGGCCTGGATCAGCTTCAGTCTGCTGGCTCACATTTGCTGGTGATAATTAAAGATCTCAAGGCAAATTTTGCAAGAGGGAGGACACTACTTTCAATTCCCTTGGCAGACCAAAAAATATTTCCCTACCTTTATTGGACAAGTCTCCTAAAGAAACCTGCTAGCTGACACCAAGTTGCTCCCCAAAGCAGAAGCACTTTTGTAAGAAATTTCCAAACAGATCTTTTTATGCAATTTATAATCCTTTAGAATAAAGGATATATTTGAACAAAATCAACATAAAGACTGCTAAATAAAACCTTCTCCTCAGAACCCCTCTGTACTTTATCAGTAGAGGGTAAGAATTCATAGACTTTATTTCAACTTTTCCTACTCTCTTCTAAAGTTTGTCATTCCTTGGGGTAACTCCATTAAGAGCCTAGCTCATCACCTGCACTGACAATACATTTTTTTCTCTCTTAAGAGCGTAATGTGTCAATCCAATACTATAACTATGCTACTTATACTTCTCAGTCATCCTTGTAAGTACATTTTCAATTTTTAAAAAATAAAATATTTTTCTGTATTTTCTAAAAAGTATTCACTCACCTAAACACCGTCAAGGGCTCTGTTTCTTTCAATTTTTTTAAATCTCTAAATTTTAAGTTTTTCTACCTTTACTGAGAGTCCTTTCCACATTTCTGTAAATTATTTCTCCAAATCACTCTATCTTTTGTATTAAAAAAAAAAAGTAACTAGCTTCATATTTAGATGTACAACTGACCTTTAGGATTAGTCTCCTTAGTGTACATTTTAGTAGGCATAATTGTGTTGAAATATGAATTAATTTGGTAGTGGTCTCCCCTGCATACTCCGGATTATTTTAAGAAGATAATGTAACCTTCAGCTGTGTTCTGTAAAGGTTTTATTCCAGAGCCTTTTGCTGTGATTTGAGATTGAAAGCTTACCAATATTTGAAGAATGCCATTGAGCACTAGGCTGTATTTGTTTGTCTCCTGAACTCATTCAATTAGGAAAATAATCCATTATGGAAAATCTTGATTAAAAGTTGGCTTATTCTCCCATTTGATTAAAATTCAGCATTACACTGAATCAATTGTTCAGTACTTCTGTGAAACCTGCATCAACTGCAGGCAGAAGACTAATTGCTCTGTTGCTCTTGCAACTTACTCACCTTTCCTGTCCTCTGATTATAAAATCTCCTGGAGAACCATAAACATGCTCTAATATTGTGGTTTCACTTGGTCCTTGACCCTATTCCATGGCAGACGGAGAGATTCCCTGGCAGCCGGAGGGGACTTGGGGGTGGAGCGGATTTTCTTGGCCAGAGGCTTTGGCTCCACAGCCCCTACCCTGTCCCAGGACGGAGACTGTGGTATCGCTTATTCCTGCCATAAACTTCATGGGTTTCTTAGCTTTCTGAGGCCTGAATAAAATCTTCAGGATTTAGTCCTTTGCATATTTCCACAACGACATCAGCAAACAAGGCTAATCTCGCCTGCCAACAAAATGTTTTTATAACTCCATACCAAATCCCTAATTAAAATCGCCACCTAGAAAACTCTGCAACAAACAAAGCAGTTGAGGTTGGGCTGCAACCTGCCAGCCGTGTGACTGGAGACGACGGGTTCTTTATCCCAAAACTTAACCTGAAAGTCATCGGTATCCTCCTTGTCCGTGTTTAGCTCTGGAAGAGCTAACTCTGCGCAGCCATTCCGACTGCTGAAGAATTGCAGCAGGTGAAGTCCTGGCCTTGGCCAAATCAGTGGCAAAACTCCTGTTGATTTCAATAAGGTCAGGCTATAGCTTCAAATGTGGCCAAAAAAAAAAAATAAAATCAGTAGCGAAATACTAGTAGGTTTGCTTTTCAGCGTATTTTCATTTCCACTTCATGTCTCTCTTGGCAAACATAATAGCTTGCAGCAGTTAGAAATCTTGACTCAGGAAGATTCTCAGACATACACAAGAATACAGCCATACTTCTCAATCAAAACTTCATGGACAACCTTTTCCAATTTATTCTTACAGTATGGCTAATTCTTTTTACTATTTCCATAAATAAAATTTCTGCCAATTTTCCCTAGTTTTCACACAGGGTAGCTTTTGCTAAAAGTAGTTGAACTCTAATATTGAACCAACTAACTTCTAACACTAAAACTGCAGCACTAGGATTGATTTTTTAATTTTATTTTATTTTTTAAGTTCTCTTATGTCTCATTTGCTCTTTTGGCTTCTTTATGGGTTTTTCCTGAGGTTGAGACATTACGTATCAAGAAGTTTGCCTAGTGGAACATTTTAGAAGTAAAATAAGAAGCTATACTTTCAGTATATTACCATCAAACCATAATGTTAGCTATCAAAACAGTCTTTTATCTGTTATTTGATGAGGAGACAAGAGAGAAAAAAATGACATAAACACTGAAAAGGATCTTCAGCTGCTTCAAAGTTTTAATGGCTACTGTCTTCACCAGCAAACCTATGTTTAAAAAGTGACTTTAGAAATAGTCCAAAATAATGCAACAAAAAGTAGCTTTAGGAAATGGTCACATATTGCGTATGGATTTACTGAGTTTAGTGTTACTTTCACTTAGAATTATTAACTGGAATAAAATATTTGTGAAATTTACGGAAACCCTAGTTTATTACCTCAGACTAAGAGGTGAGACTGAAATTAATGTGCATAAATAATGTGGGCTGGTGAAGCTGAGCACAGTGGAAATAGGAGAGTTACTAAAATAACTTTGAGGCCAGTATTTGTGATGAAAATAGATAAGATTTATGGCAAAGTAATTCAATCAAATAATCTGAAGTGGGTCAGAAGTATTTCATTCTAATGTAGTGTTATAAAATCTGTAGACATCGTGCAATTAAATGAAAAGCAAAAGCAAGCCATAGATTGTTGCCGAAGAGAATAAAAGAAAATGCAAAAGAAAATGTCAGCTGCAGAAGATCTCATTTTGGAAACCTACAATATGTTGATTGATAGGACTAGCATTTTTCAAGCTCTGTCACAGCTGAAGTATAAAGCTGTCAGTGCACATGATAATGATGGATGCTCTAAAACATGCAAATAGCATGAAAAATCATTTCTCACATAATTTTGGAAGATGAGAGGAGTTGTGAACTGAGGGGAGAGGGGAGGGTAGGTCAAGCTTAACATTCAGCCAAGAGGAATAGGCGGCTGGCTTGCCGCTGTTTGAGTTGTTAATTACTATGCAAGTGAAACAATGAGTTATGCCGGCCTTCTGCAAATTTTCCCACGGAAATTTTATTGTGACCGGTGGAGGAAGAGAGGCAGAACTGCAGCTTCGGAGCTGCACACAATGGTGTGCTCCCCCGAAATAAATACGCACAAAAGGGAATCTGCTCCAGGGGCTGCTGGCGCTTTCAGGAATGTGTTGCTTTAAGAATGTGCTGTGTATTTCAGAGGTGACATTTACAATATACCATCAATATTGGGGGTGTTTCAGTTAATTAGCCATTTTTATTAACACTGAAGTACAGTAAAACCCAATGTAAGTGTTAAGAATGTAAATTAGTGCTATCCCCAGGCTGATCTAGCTCAAAGCAGTGAACTATCACACACTGCCCCCATATTTATGGTGCTTTTTATTTTCTAGACTGAGCAAAGGTTGCTCATACTTCCAGCTGATTTTCACCTCTTGTTGTCCATATGCATGTGCTTGCATGTGCCAAAGTTCACAAGAAGCAACAAAGCTGTGAGTGCAATTTTTATGTTGCTGGGTTTTATTTTCATTAACTGTGCAATCTTCAGGAAAATTTATAACTGACTCTGGTGAAAAAGAAATTTATATTAATGCTGGTTTTGTGGGGTTGGGGTTTTTTTTAATAGTTACAATGATACAGCATATAGCATGTAAACTGAGGAAACCAGCACCATATCAAATAAAGCATTATTTATATAAAGTGCCTTGCCTGGGCTCCATGAAATGGTCAAAACCACCCCAGCTCACGTCCCTTTCTAGTCAAAACTCCTTATTCCTCAGTCTTTATTCCATATTAACTTTTGACTATGCCTTATTTTCAAAACTCCACCTCACTCAGCACAGATCTACATACTGGACGTTGTCTCTACTGAATCTTTTTGCTTACTTCATCCCACCAAAAATGTCAGCTTAATATGAGCCCACCCGTGTGTTTTCAAGTCTACCTCCATATTTGCTTGTGATTTTGTATATGTTTTACTTCAATCTTAGCATTTCTGATAGCAACTCCTAAGCATTCTAGTCCCTCCTAAAGAGAGACGCTCCGATAGCAGGTCTTTACACACCTGTATCCCTCCAATAGTCATGCCCTTTACAAATTTGACAATAAAGAGATTAATAAAAATTTTAAAAATACTATTCTAATTCTTTCATTAAATGTTTTACATTCATTCTTATCTGTATCTGCATGTTAGAGCGCAAGCTCTTGAAGGCAAAGACCGCCTCAGTTCCTGCTGTGCATGCTGCTGAACACGCTGTCACACTCCACAAATTACAAATAATGAGCAATGACGATGGACCTTATTTTCTACTGCCTTCCATCTTACTGCTATTTACCTCCGCACAAAACAAGTGTCAAAGAGGTGACATTAGCAAGCGCTGTGGTTCCTCAGTAGCTCAGCATGTTTTAGGTTGAACCCTCATTCATAAAAGAGGACAAAAAAACTGAACACTTCAGAAAATTTTATCTAAACATTTTACTAAGTTGCAAATTGAATTTCTCATTGAGTTCTGAGTCAATCCATTTCATATTTCATTTTGTTAAATATTGATACCATTTCTCCATAATCAGGCTCTGGTCTTGCTGTTTCGAACAGCCTTGTAGCAGGTAATTCAAGAAAGCGAGGTTTTAAATGAGTCTTGTTCTGATTTTTTTTTTCCCCATCAGATTTCATCTTCATTTCAGACCTGGAGCAATAGCTGATATTCACACCCAGATATTAGTAATGCCTCATATTTGTTATTCAGCAGGATTATGCTCTTTTGGACTTGTTCAACTTTACATTTAAAATGAATAATAACTCACTATTGCTGCTGGTGAGTTCACATCCCTCTTTATGTTGTTGTTTTACTTCTACTGTTACGATTAAAAGGGTCCAAAGGTAGGTGGGGTGAAACAGAAATTTAACAGATGTTCTGAAAATCAGTGTGTACCTAAGCAAATCATGACCCAAAGGTGCTGTACTGGATTCAGACCAGCTCAAATAATACCTTCATCCACAGGACGGATTAGGAAGACTTTTCCCCTTGCCACAATTAAAATGCACGTAACAAAAACGGCTAGGTATTCCCGAGAGCCTTAAGTGAGGCAACTGCCCAGAAAGCAGATGCAATGATTGCCCAGCATCTAAATTACCAGGCGGAGTTTACAGAGCAGAGATGAGAGGCACTATGGCCAAGAAAAAAAATCCCGCTCATCTAAAACGTGGCCCACAGCCAACTTTTCCCAATAATGGTAGGTGACAGGCCAGAGCTGATCCAATGTGCATTTTAATTGGTGGCAAACTCAAGTAACAAGCCATTGCTGTTCATCTGTCAAAGAAGAAAAAAACCCATGTAGCACTGTGTTTATTTTGTTATTACATATATTTGTATGTAAATTAGTGGAAGGTCTTTGGCACCTAACAGGAACAGAAAGCGGATTTTCCCCCACTAATTTCCTAATACATGCACCTCCAGAAGAGAAACAAATGGGAAAAGATAACATCTCTGTGGTCTGATGGAGTGAAGAAGACCCTGAGTTGTACTTAAAGCAGCTTGATAAATTGATCAGCGGCAGCTCACGTAGGTAAAAGTTCTCAGAGGAAAAAATGGCAACTATGTGTAATGATGCTTTTGCTTCACTTAAATACTGTGAAAAAGTGAAATAGCCTAATGCAGGCTTTTCAGAGCAAAAGCATGCCACTGACTTGAGAAAGCTTCCTTCGTGTTTTAAACAGCTTCCCGAGACTTTAACTGTTTTCATTCAGGTTTTACTTTAAAGCATGAAAAATGAGCACTAAAACTTGTATCAGGCCCTGGTTTAGTAAACCCCCTTCATCAGCATACATAGCACCTTCTCCCTCTTTGTTTTGTTTTGGGCTGGTTTTAACCTCTATTATTAACAAAACAAATCTGATCAGTCTGAAGGGGCTGCAGAGAAGATTGCATTGTTTAAGGGCAGGCTTTTGAAACCAAAAGGACTCTAACCAATTTCTTACGACCGAGAGGTGGGTACAGTTTCATGTGTTGCAGAGTATTCATGTGCTGCTCAGGAGAGCACAGATTGCATTCCATCAAAGGCAATTTTTCAGAGGTTGTCCCTCCTTTTGCTTTCCACGAAAATGAATCTATACCATTTACATGGAGCGCTTAACCTTCAGACTGTCCTTACTACAGCAACACTACGCCTATTGCAGATACATGTTTACTTAGACAAATCTAATTTACCCTTTGTTAATGTGTGCTGTCTTTACTTGCTATATTACATTAAAGTAGAAATAGAGTTACAAAAAAATTATCTTGCTTAAAATCATTCATAAGCTTTCATCAAGGGAATAAATTTACCAATTTCCCTCTTAGTTTATAACCATCCACTGTACTAACTTGACCTTTACCTAAACAGGGCTATAATTGCAGTTAAGATTATATAATTTACAATAACAACAAAAAATTACTTTTGAGGAACTGCTACTGGGCATGAATGTCTCACAGCCATTAAATGCATCATTCATCTTGAGAAGAAAATTATTCTTATCCACGTCGACATTTTTAACATAAACTGTAGTACTCTCTGTTGGCACTTTTTTACGTACCCATTAATCTCAATAGTAAAGCATAAGTCTCACCCACCTATTCTCTGAAGTTTGGATGTCACTACTGTGTACAATAAAAATTGTATATTCATGAACTCCATTTGTTTTATGTCCTTCTCTCTGTCAAAGTCTCCCAAGCAGCATATGCTTTGCTCTGTGGAGAATAAAATCAAATTTGTCTGTCTTGTCATATTGTCATCAAAGTGATACTATCACAATTAGATTAACATTTTGTGAAGGAGCTGAAGGGAGGGAAAGGAAATAGGAACACATTATAGAGAATCCCAGTTAACCCTTTCTCTAGCAGAAACCCCCCTCTCAGTGGCACCCAGCGGTAAAGAGGGCAATCAGGATCCAAAGTAAGCGACCCTGTCCAGTCATTGCAGTCCTCCTCGGAGTCAGCGAGGTTACCTATCAGCCCTGCAAGATATGTTTTCATCTGGAGGGCTGTCATTACTAGTGAGAACAACGCTTGTTGGGAGCGGAGCACTTCCCAGGCTTTTTTAACAAACCCGTGATGAGCGAGCATGCAGCCACCCAGAGCAAGACCTGGTCTGGCCGGCTGCGGGCAACACGCTGGGGCACCCGCTCCGGCACGGCACGCCAAGCTGGAACGGGATGCTGCGGGGCCAACGGGGCACCATGGGTATGTCTGCCGACCAGAAAATAAGAGTTTGTGAGCAGGCAAAAAGAGCAACTGGCTCTTTTTTCAGGTTTTGCTTCAGTTCTACTTTCACATTTATTCATTTGTTAAATGAAAAAGATAGAAATTGGTGATTTGGTCAGATAAAGGGACAAAAACCAGCCTGTTGTATAGAGATGAAGAAAAAGTATCTCTAAATTTACTTACACTGTGCAGAGTTGCATTTCCCCACCCCCTTCCAGTGTATAGACAATGTCCATGCAATAAATTATGCTTGCGCAGGACAAAGATATGTATCTGTACAACTTATCTTCTTATTACAATTGCATCATCTGCACATTGATCTCCTTCTCCAGGGATTAATTCTAACATGAGCAGTCTCTGATACTTATTCTTCAAGACAGGCCTGCCAAGGATGTATTTGCTCTTCGTTCTCCCGTATGTGAAGTTACCCACCAAACTGATAAATGCGACTGCCGGGCACACACGTCACAGCACACCTACTCTATCTTAGAATTTCTATGACCGTTATCAGCTGTTCAGATTGGGACTATTTCTTCAATACATTTTCTGTGAAGTCAGGTGTTGTAGTTACCATAATTTGCATTATGCAATACTTAAAAAATGAAAAAAAGATTAAATTAATTTTTTAAAAAGGACCAAAAGTAACTCTTATCCCTGTGTGGAGATAATGCAGAACATTGTGGTATTTCCCACTGAGAGAAATCAGTGTTGCCCACATCTCTGGGAAAAAAATTCTGTTCTCTCTAGTTGAATACATTCCTTTTCCTAGCCCTGTACTGTCTCATGTGCAAGGATTTAAGGACATCATCTCTTTCATGTAAGAGAAAAATGGAAAATAACCTAGAAGTGAATCTTACGTGCCATGAGACTTGCACATATTAGCCAAATAATATGGGAGCAAACTGTACATGCAAAGAGTGAGAGAGCAAATATTTTTTGTCCTACATTTTTTAAAATGTTGATTGTTTGAAGAGGGGGTCATAGGACGGAGCGCTGTGGACAGAGTGTTGGGAAAGGGAGGGGGAATGCACACCAAGGGGACGATAAAGTAATGAATAGCAGTGCAAACACAAGAGGCAGTGGGGAAGGCACGGGCAGAGCAATATACTGAGCAGAACAGTACTATATTCACACAAAAAAATGGTAAGGTCAAAGAGGAGGAGAAGAAACTTCGACTTTGAGATTTTGCCAAGTGGCAGCTTTTGGTAGTCGAGGCAGTTCTAGCAGAGCGTAGAAATGAAAGCCAACTGGAAGAGATTCAGAAGACTTGGAGTAACTTAAGGTAATGGTGACAGACTGCCTGTCCACTTAATTCGGAAGTAAAGGGAATGCGGGAAGGCAATTAGTATGGGGGCGATGAATTTGAGAGATGCCTCTTCCTTCATATTGGCGAAGGAAGAAGCTAGAGGACAATGACAGGTATGGGAAGAGAGTAAGGGGAAGGCAAAAGCTGGCAGAACAGTGGTGTCTGTCCTGTGTAGAAATTGTCCCTTCTCTCAAGAGCTGGCCATTTCAATGATAGAAAGGAAAGCAGGACTTTAAAATCCCTTCTAAGAGAACCCGCTCTATTCCTTGGCTATAGAGCATTGCTTGCCCCTGCCTGAATGCAGAAAGAAGCTTTTGCCACCGTTTCAGACACAAGACCTATGGGCTGATCTCATGAGTGCTCTCAACTCTCACTGAAGTCAATAGGAGTTAAGGGCGTTCAGCACTTTCCAGGGTCAGGCCATGTATCACTTAAAAATAACTCACCAACATTAAACATCATTAAAGAAACTAATGCTCATTAACTAGCAATAGACCACTGGGAAAGGATCAATAGTTGTCTCCGAAATCATCTTACCTATTACAGTATATGCATACTCTACTTAATGACAGTGAAGGATAGTGACACTGAATGATAGGTCACTGATGACAGTGAATGGGAGAGACTGCTTCTTAATTAATCAGGACAGTATTAGCAAAGAATTTCACTTAACAGGGATACATTTGGGGGCCTAACCAGGTGATTAGGAGGAATGATGTTCTGACCCCTAGTGAAACAAAGTGGCAGCTTAAGAAGAAATACAAGGAACACCTTTTTTATTCTTCTGGTTTTCTTCAGAACAGAGTGCTTTATTTCATCTCACATTTTTCATGGCATTGCTTTTCTTTAATTGTCTCTTAATAACCGAAGGAAATTCGTATTCAGGCAGGCTGATTCTGAGCCTGCCAATGGAAATGATTCTGAGGTGTGGCACTAACATGCTGTTCTGCCTGCACTGAATGGCTCTTGTTCTGCAGCCCTTGTTAAGGGAAAGCTTTTACCATATTTAACTGGAGTTGTGGTTTGCCCTGATCTGGCTTCAAGGCCATTATTTGGCAGAGTGTGAACAGTCAAGGCTTGAATGCCTTGCATGATGTATGAAAGTATTGGAGAACTGGGCTCAAATTATGTGTATAGATTCCTTTTTCCGGTCCAGCTCAGGATTCCCTTTCCTACAGGATCTGCATATGTGAAATCACAGAGACCTCCAAGTGCAGAACACTTTCTGCAGCCTTCAAGAGATTATCTCATGGCAATTTTAAGAAAACAATAAAAGCAGCATAATCTTATCTGCATTCCACCAGTACATAATGACCCTCCCCATCTGACTGAATTTATTGTAATCCCTATAAACCTAAACCTCAAAGAATTCCAATGCCTTATGCATCTCTTCTGTTCTAATTTATGAGAAGTTGGTAATGTGCCATCTGGAGGTTTCACTGCCATTGGGAAGCACGTTCAGCCCACAGTGGAAGCAAGTCAGGCCAAAAGGAGAAAGAAAAGAAAATGCAGGGGAAGGAGAAGATCTGGCTTCAAGGAACAAGTGTCATGAACTCACAAAGATAAAAACTACATTTCAAAAAAATCAGTTTTAACTTGCATGATCGGCACATACACAGCCGATAACCCAAGGTCTCAACCTAAGGACATTAGCAGCATTACAGGGCAATCCTTACACAAGGACAAAATGTTCTTGAGCAATTTCTGCAATGTATTAGACACAAACAGGTTTTTCCTCAAAACTGAAGTCATGTCAGGCTTCTTGCTTCACCTCTTTTACTTTTCCCTGAACAAACATATTTATTGTGGTGGTTTCAAGTAAATTTCCAGTTCACATACTTTTCCTGTAAGACAACAAAGGGCTTATTGGGGGGAGCTTTTAGGCTGATTGGCTGATCTACACCCAGGTTGTCAGAGGTCTGAGACCCATTATGCTTATTGAAAAAATATGCCTAGCTCTGATTTTATTCCTTTTATTAAGCTACTTAAACAAAAATAACATTGAAAACTCTATGCCACCAAAGTCATAATTACTAACCTATGAAGAGAGCAATTCAGCTGTCAGGCTGGATCAAATCAACAAGTTAGACACAGTACTGAGAAGCATATTAGATCACAAAATATGTTAAATCATCCTATTAATACTAAAATAATCAATCCTAACACAATCTTAAACGGATTCCCTAATACATACTAAAGAGGTTATTAAGAAGGCAGCTGTTCCTTCGTTACACGTACCAATTACAGCATATCTTAATACTGGGACAAAATCATCATCAAACATCTGATCCATGTCCTCAGCACCAGTTATAAAGTTTTCTCTTCAAACACTTGCTCTTCCTCTTCATGGGTGAGTGAACCCTTGTCTCCAACAGTGTTACTCAGATAGAGATAATAGCACTGCCTCGCACAAGAGTCTTCTGTTGACCAGAAGGTACAGAAGAAAGTTTCAGATCGCTCACCGAAGGCAGGACCCCTTTTCCAAGATACCATTTAATTTGACTGAGGAACTGTCTCACTAAAGGTGCTTGCACCCACCTCTACAGAAACAGCTGTAGTGTAAAAATTCACAATTTGCAACAGGATTAAGACTCCTCCAGCAGGTTAGGCAAAGGTTATTTTGTGGCAGCAGCAGAGTGAGTGTCCCCAGCACTGTCTTCTCCCTGGAGTCCTCCAGCAGTGAAACTGTGCTACTTTTTAGCCCTGTTTGTTACTACACACAGTCAAAAGATTCAGTGCTTGCACAGCAGGATGGGCTGCCGGTCCCTGTCAGTGCTGAGCACGAGACCAGTGTGGCACTGCTGGCCAGAGGAAGAGTCTGGGACAGCAAGCACCTGATCTTCCTCCTTTCCTTCCCCGCTCCTCTCTCCTCTTCCCTCCTGGGGCAGCCAAGGCAAGAACAGCTTCTCCTGCACCCGTGCGGAGCCTGGGGGAGGCAGGGCAGGGTGAGCGGGGCACTCCCGCGGCTCCTCGCTGGGCTGAAGGAGAGGCTGAGAGGCTACGGAGGGAACCAGCCTGGGCAGCTGCTCTGCCAGTGCCGGGGAAGGTGGGCTCTTGCTCCAGGAGTCTTTAGTACTGCACGTAGCCGTGATTTCTCGTCCCATCAGTCTGCTACCCTGCATGGCTGCCTTCGTGGTCTATGCCGAAAGCTGGATGGGTCTCAAAATAGGAAGTTCAAAGGGGCTAGGAGGTCTCCCTGTGAAAGAAAGATAGCTAGAAAAAAAGAAGTAAATTGCTACATCAAAATTTAGTCAAAAGATGTATTCACAAATTTTGCAACTCTTCATCTTTTCTGGGCTCTAGTAAGTCAAGAGCCATCAGGTCCCATGTACTTTTCTCCTGGGTTCAGGAAGAGGCTGAAGACTCGAGATCTGAATTCCCCTCACACATCCATATTGGAGACTCCGGATGAGCAGACTTCCTTGAGATGTCTTCTGAACCAAGACACTAATCTGCTTGTTCTTCTCACCTCTCCAAGAATTTCATCCAGATGAGACACAAAGTGCACTATGTCCAGTCAAGTTCAGAATAGAGCATATGCGTCTTGGACCAATTTGTGAAAGCATCATTTTAACGAGTTATTTAAAAATAGTTGGTATTTTGAAGACTGTGGAGTCTGCAAGTCTGACCTTCCCTCTGCCAAACACTAAAAAAAGAAAAATCTAATTACAAGATCATGATGGGTTTTCTATTTATTTTAATGGATTTTTGGGCAACATTATGTCACCAATCCAAAAAGCATATACAAACAGATTAAAAACAGTATCTTCAACTCTCAGGAGAATTCTCTAAGCTAATCTGTTGGGTAACCCTCCCCACTTTTCTGGAAGTGGAGACACTATACAGCAAAGACTACAAAAGTCACCAGGACAGAGAAAAAGCAATAAAGGTGCAGCATAATTCAGTAGTCCATTGGTAGGGTGCTCAGCTAAGGCAGCCCTGGTTTCCTGCCCGTCTCGTTGGATAGATCACAGAAGCAGCCGGAGCAGGACACAGGCATTGCTAGCGGGACTGAGAAGGATCTGTGGGACCTGTGTAATGGGAGCTGGAAAATTAACTTTTTTAATGTCAACTATTATCAGTGGTACTTTCCTCATTGCACAAATGAGCCGAAGGAACATGCTAAACCAAAATGGGGTACCTGCAAAAGAAAGAACATCACACTTCAAAAGTTCCCAACTCCCACATCGACTTTTACCTGCCTAGGATCTGATAACACCCGTATGTCCATTGACTGAGCCATTGCAACTGCCCTGGTGACTCACAGCATTCAGGAACAGTCTGCTATACTCCTCCATGCTCTGTCAAGGCTTAAAAAAAAAAAAAAAAATCACTTTCATTTACTTCTGTGGCTTCTTGATCTCAGAAAAAGCAGTTCAACACCTACAGAATACCTTCCCTAAGGAGATAACTGTACAAGCAAAGTTCAAGTATCCCATCATTGATTGCATGTGTTTCATACTAAGCTCCTTCCACTATAATGCACTTTCTACAATAGCTGATAGATTTTTCCAGTCTTCCTCTGGGAGTCCTAAATGACTTTGCTAGAGAATTGCTGGAGAATTGTAAAAGCTCTTTTTCTCTTTCCTTCACTGACAAAACTCAATTCTTGAATGAAATGTTTGAAAATCTTCAGAAATACTTTATAATGCATGTTGAGTCTCTTAAAAAGAAGGAAATTGTGCAAACAGTAGAACACAGGTGGCAGTACAACAATATGCTAAATTGCTCTAGCAATTTGATTTTCTAACCTCATGATACCACAGGTTGTGTAAACCCGAATCAAAATTCTCTGTGTACACTCTTATCAAGCACTATGTTTATTCTGATGCAGAGGCCTTCATTCCAGCAAGCATCTCTGTCCAGAAAAGTATTGACATTTGTGCTTAAATTTAAATGTTAGTCCCATTCAGTAGGATGTAAAGGACATTTAAGCACCTGTATGCCTAAAAAGAGACTGACAGAGGGCATATCTGAGTCAGAATTTTATTAATGTTCCCTGAAGGTTATATAAGATCAAATGGATAGATTGAATTGGCATTGTATTGCAGTGACTTTGTACAATGTTTGGGAAAATGAAACCATTAATGAGATATCACCTGAATATTTTTTCATTGACACTCTGGGTAATAAAATGTGAAATGCTTTATTTCCCCAAATGAGGTCAGCACACATGCGGATAATTGCCTGAAACAATATAATTTTTGTTTAACTTGTTTAATTGTCTAGGTAACTTGTTTGTTCAAAATCAATATGCAGTAAAAAAGAATTCCTGTGGTTGACTTGTAAGAAGCCCTGGCTTTCATGATTAATACTGCAGTCCCTGCTGGCAATCCTCCCGTGGTTGGTCTTAATAAACACATAACAAAAAGTGGTGGTTCCCGTACAGAGTTTTCAGTTTAAATAATCTGGAATTATGCAAGAGTCATCTTCTTTAACTACTTTCTCTCTGGGAATGCAGAGCAGATTCATATTCATTCCTTATATTTGTATTTATCTGTGCATTCATCCCTTCTTTGCCATCTGTCATATAACCAGCTGAAAAATGGAACATTTGAATCCTATTTTGATAACTATTTAGCATTACTTATTTACATGAAAAAAAAATATGTTACGTATTCTACAGACAAAGCATAGCAGAGTAGAAAGACTCCCGAAAATATTGAGATAAATTTCTTTATGAGTATACCAAAAAACTGGCATCTAGCCACAGTTTGGTACTTTTTTCCATCTTTGGTACTAGGTCCAGATTTCTGGATTTCTTCTGCTAAAAAGAGCACAGAGTTTGCATCTTAACGTTTCAGCGTTTGATTGCCAAGCTCTCCACTTGGAACTCTCCACTTGAATTCTCAGCTGGAAGTGCGTGTAACATCTGTGTGCGGACTTGGCAGGGAGAGCCCGACACGCTGGGCAGTACATGAGTCCTCTTCACCATCTTGCAGGATCAGATCCGTATCCCAAGATCTGACACAACTCAGAGCATAAAGGTTGCCAGATCCACATTTATGCACAAGTAAGTGTCTGGCTTTTCAGGAATTGCCAAGAAAAGATCACTGGCTTCTCTTTTCAGCCAACCCCAAATTTATGCCAGTAGCCAAATCCATTGGCATAAAGGGCTGAGATCCCTCGCTAGCATACATATGTTTGAAGAGGTTTACTGATGTTAAAGTAGCTTCGACAATTGCTCTAGTTGAGGCTCTGGCTCATAATGCTCCAGCGTGCTGAAGCCTTAAATTCATAGCTCTCTATCACTTTAGTAGGGCTTTCAATCCCTCATTTTAGTAAAATAAGTGCCACTCAAAGGCTGGATCACATTCCAGTTATTCTCACAATAGTGGACACGGTAAGGAAACAGTGGACACTCTGCCGTGTGGAACAATTATATCATGTACGATCAAACAAGAAAGAAAAGGGAAAAGAAAGCAACTAAATCAACACACTGTGCATCCATTCATTTTACCGTGTCATTTAGCATATGGTCACTCATGTGATCAAGACAGTAACTGGCATTTTTCCCAGTTAATTCACCTCTTTTCTTTTCTCTTTGTCCTCTGTTGTAGCACCAGTCTTTCAGCAAGGTTTCAGGTTGCAATCCCCTTGGAGAATGAATGGTCCTTATTAAGTGTCTGGAAAAAAACAACAACTTATTAGTGCATTGAGACTAATTATGGTGCTATCTTAATCAAATAAAGGATCACAATTAAAAAAAAAAAAAGATGCTTGAAATCAACTTAAATATTTTTTCTTTCTCTCTCTGTCTCTCTCTCTTTACATAAATTACCAATGGATTGAAGTCCTATAGCTGTAACAGCTGTCTTAATAAAGTAACTTCTCAAAAAGTAAGTTTTTTCCTGAGGTTTGGTGGTTACAGTGATGTGAACTGACTAATACTTTGCAGAGCTTAGCTGTGAATCATTCACTGCAGATAAAAGGCAAGGCATGAGAATGTTCCTATGCATGCTCTTCTCAATTATATTTCTGAAGACGTCCACTCGATTTTGGTATCTATTCAGCATTGCATATTTGAAGCCTAGACAAGTGAAGTCTAGACATCCGTAGTGCCCTGTCGGGTTTTTTTACACTATTTACAGATTTAGATGCACCTTCAAAACACAGAAGGCTATTATGCTCAGTAAAAGCTGGATTCTATGTTGATGCAAATGTATTTAGTTTTAACTGATATCCATTGCATCAACAGAATTTTCTGAAGGCAGCTGTACTATATGGATGAGTACCATGAGAGATCCAATTTGCAGAGCAGGTAGGCAAACCCTGTTTCTGTGGAAAAGATCAAGAAAAATGAGTATTTCCCAACCTGTGTACACCCAGGTGGCTTAAGGTCTTTGAAGAATATGAAGAGTGCTGTTCAAACACCTTTTTTTTTTTTCTTTTTTCCCCTTTATGTTGTTTCATTACCTGGTAATAAATTAATAAAGGTAGGAGACTTTGTTTACACACCTGAAGTCCAGGAGAATGGCAACTCTCAGAGCTACATTCTACCTGAAATGTTCAAGGACATGCAGCTGACACAGTGGGCCTCTGACTGCAAGACAGACAGCTCCAGGCCACAAAGCTGCTGTATAAAACTGTCTACATCTACCTAAATTAGAACTGACAACCAGCCCTGGTTTTATAATGCTGAGTTCTCAACTTTTGGACACCAAAACCTAGCCAGAAAAGGAAACAGAGTACACTGGATTTATTTTTTTTGCTTTTGGGCATTGTTTCTTCTTCTGTTTCTTCTCCTCTCTTTTTTTTTACCATAATTTTAAAACATAGCATTTGATGCATCACATTTTATGCTCCACTTTTTTGGTAGAAAAACCCTTTAAAGTTAAGCATTTAATTCTAAAATAAACGCAAGTGGAAAATTATATGTCAATCGCACTTGAATATGATAGTGTTTTCACTAAAAATAGAGCGTGTTAAGGAAAGGAATTAAATTTAATAATAGACCACTGCATTAAATAGAAACAGAAATTTAATAACAAACCTCTGCATTAAATGGAACCAGCACGTAGAATAGAGGACTTGGAGAAAGATTCTTGGAGCAGCTTTGCAGACTTTACTGAATTATCACTCCTAATGAGCCGATGAAGACTAATGTTTCAAAAATAGCCACTAATTTCAGGTGCCAGATTTCAGCCTTCTCCAAAAAGTGAATAATTTTGAGGTTCTAACTAGTCATAACTCCCCATAAATTGGGTGTCTAGGGTATCTGAAAATGAGGACTTAAAGCTGATTTTATCTGTTTCATGCTTATGCCATAAGCATTTAGATTTCTCAAAGTCTAACCTTATGTTTTAAGACAAAAATATTACATAATAATTCACTAAATATCTGTTTATTAAAAACTGCCATGAAATTTGATGGGATGAAGACCATGGACTGAAGAGCCTGACTCATGTTTGTGAACACAAATTCCAATCCAAGAACTTCTAAAATTAACAGCGTGACTTTTCTAGCTTTCCTCAATAACTGACAAATTACCTTACAGTTAATTTGGATTAGCAGTATTTCTTTTTTTTTTTTTTTTTTCATTTTGAGGGGACAGGGATTTCTGCTTATGCAAATGTGTTCTTCATTTGGTTATAATCAATAACAAACTTAAGAAACTAACAGTGCTTGCAGTTCCTTTCAGGTTTTAGTGGTAACAGCTCTGTCACAGCTGTTTGGTTTTCAGGTCTGCCTTATTATATCTTTGTTTTAAAAATGAGCAAAATATTCTGGGTGAAGTCTTGCATTACTCTTTGTTCTGCAACATATTTTGTTAGTGAGCCCAGAGTAGTATCTAAAATAGTGTAAATCATCAGTTTTTAATCTGGCAGGAAGTAGATAGTGGCCCATTAAACTTTCGTAATTAAATTTCCCCTGCACTCCCCCATAGAACCATTATCTGAGTTTTCTAATTAACACAAGAGGAGGGAGTCAATTCAGAGTGATGGGATCTATAGCCATCCCCTTTCATTTTAATGACCTTTAATAAACTTTTATTACTATTGATATTGATAATTATAATACACCCTTTCCTCTGCAATGTGATTCTAAGGGCCTTGTCAAAAATTGAAAAATTCTCCCTCAAAGTTGCAGCATGGCATATGACTGTGTCCTCAAACACCCAGAATGTGGCGCCAACATCAGTGGGGAAAAGAGACCAAGTGTGGGCAGGTACGGCGTGAACGTCCTCTCTCACATGGTCACCAGCAGGTTCTGCCTTGGTCCTGGTCCACCACCGCCCTCTGCTCTCGCAGCAGAGCCTCCCCCAAATGGGCTGACAGGCGTGCTGAATCATGAGGTGGTTTCGTGACAGATAACCACAAGAAATTATGCAGAGTTCATTTAAATTATTTTACTTCCAGCCTTACAGAGGTCAGATACTAGAGAGGAGGATTAACCATCATGACATCTAGTCCTTCCTTAGATTTTTCATCGGTGGCTTTTATACTAACTAAACATTTTTATATGGAGCTTTTATTGGTATGTCAACACTTCTAACCTCACCGCAGCCTCAGTACAGCATGTCTCATATCTCGACGATCCTCTGTCATGTAAGCAATTATGTTCCCATCAGCGTTACGGTGGCACATGTTTCATTGCTTGAATGAAACGCCAGGCTGAGCACCTCAGGCTGTCCTTCTCTCTGCTGGGCACGTAAGGCGAAAGGCACTCTTGCCCCCCAGAACAGGAGGTTCCTATACCCATGAGCAGAGCCCGCATCTGTTTACACCTTCCTTGGTGCTACGGCATGAGGGCAGGTATGGGCTCCTTCTTGCCAGCTGCACAGAGAACATCACAGGGCAGTTCTAGGTAAGGGCTTTGGACAGAGGGGCTACCTTGGCATGCATGGAGCTATTGGTGATGGTCTTTTCTTAAAACCACAAGCTGGCTTTGGGCCTAAAACTATGTGCCTGGAAAGAATCCTTGATGGGAAATTCATGTCTTACGCCACACCACTCTCCAGCATGCACATAGCTTTCAACAGGTGAGCAGCCAACTCAACTACAACTGCTCATTCACTACACACTATGCGGGTATCCCCTCACCCCTTGCACTTCCTATGGGGGTCT
The DNA here is from genome assembly GCF_947461875.1 of Haliaeetus albicilla. NCBI lineage: Eukaryota > Metazoa > Chordata > Aves > Accipitriformes > Accipitridae > Haliaeetus > Haliaeetus albicilla. The sequence goes on along the minus strand of NC_091495.1, from coordinate 9,931,837 downwards.
CAAGACACGTACAGGCACTTTGATCTGTGGCTATTGGGCACTTGTCCCAATCCAATGTCGGGGAAGGTTTTGATATGATTCCAAGAGCGAGATTAAGACACAAACGAGGTCAAATGCCATATACCCAAAAGAGCTTTTATTATCAAAAGTATCAAAAGTAGAAAATAGTAGCAATAGGACAGAATGGAAGAAAAGGCAGAAATCAAGCAAGCAGTCAGGATAGAGTTGCAAGGATAGTCACCACCATGGATCCAGCGGCGTCCCGTTGGTCCTCAGTCTTCAATTCTTCAGTGGTGGGTGCACACCATGGCTTGTCTCCACGGTTTTTATAGGGCATATTTCGATGATGCATGCACATACGTATTGTTCACGCGCTGCAGGTTTCGTCTATCACACGACCTTCACATTGATCAACACCAGAAATGAGTACCTTATCTCAAAGACTACAGTTTCCATGAGAATGGTAGCCTCCACATTCTTGCATGCTTGTTGGCTTCAGCCCATTTCCTCTCCTGGATACCTCAGTGTCCTAGTAATCGTCCTTATGGACGGAGGAATATGCTGCTTAGACAGGCCATCTCAGAGACAAAAGGCTCAAGATAAGCAGTTCACAATTCAGTCAAACAATCCTTGAGATGAATGGCTTGAGATGACAGTCCAGTCCCTCACACCTAATAATCTTTGAGACAAACAGCTCGAGATAACAATTCAGTCTCTCACAGCACTGAGAAGCCTTTTGCTTCTGACAGAGCATGGATGTCTGCTCTGGAGAAGTATCTGTCATCTACCTACCTTGAACATGCAACCAAACTACAGCTCTTCAGATCCTGGTCTCTATCCACAGGTCGCCAATGCAAATTTACTACCGGGTGTTCTTAATCTGCAAGTTGAACTTTATGACTCCTCAAAGGTGAATGCCTCGATGTTTTGGAGACAGGTTTGAATTTGGATCTGGAAGATCTAATTTTGGACCATCTTCAGTTTTTAGTAATTATTCCTTGTTGCATGTTATGAGCATTAAGATGATTAGTGCCAAACAAAACAAGTTGCTTACATAACTGGAGGTATCAAATGCAGAAAAAAACCAGAGAAAAATGACAGAAAACTAATTTTAAAGATACTACAAAAATTATATATATATTTTCAACTATAAAGGGAGAAAACTTGGTTTTGAAAGTCTATGATTCAGAGAGATGAAATCACAGGTGAAACATTGCTTTTAAAAAAGGATCACTGTATAAATAGCCAAGAGTCACTGCATGTCAACTGCAAAAGACTTAGCAGCTGACATAATTGTAAAACATGAAGAATGCATTTCCTGTAAGAGTAGGAAAAAGGAATCTTCAATTAATAGCAACACTCAGTCACACCGGGTGAATCCTAAATTTAGATTTGGTAAAAAGCAGTCATTGAACTGGAGAGCTTATTAAAGAGCTTACCTTTACTTCTGTTGTTCAAACTACTGACGATCTAATGACCAGTGTTTAAACTCAAGTTCTCCAAATGCGATCAAAAATATGTCTATATGCTTGCCTCTTTTCAGTAACTTCAAAACATTTATTTGATGTTTGTGAGTGAACTTTGCATTTCCCTCCCCAGGACTAACCAAGCTGGTTTCTGAAGTTCAGTGCTAGGCAGGTAGATATGAACTGGATGAAAGAGGAGAGAAATTGCTTCGTGAAAACGGTATGCAATAAAATTTGGCATATGCTGTTGAAGTGATTATGAGGTCTGTGTGAAAGCAGTAGTAGGTAAATTTTGGCTGGCACAGCACATAGATACACAAGAGAAAAAACACAGCCAACAGTGTGATCACAGGACAGGAACCAGCTGCCTGGATTTTGCCTCCTGAAAAACTAACAAGAAAAAGCATGGGGAGAGCTCCTCTGTGACTTACAGTATTAGGGATATAACAAAGCACGGTTGAATGGTCAGCAAACATGATTTGTACCTGCGAGCAAAAGTCCATATGAAACTCATCTAAACAAGTACTGAGACATCTTTACCACCACCCATTGCAGTTACTTCTGCCTTTAGCGCGGTGTGCCCATGAGTCTGCATCTGTAGAGAGGCTTTTCTGAGAGCACATCCAGGAGAAGAGAGACATGATAACCTTGGGAACATTTGGGTTTGGGGGATGTTATGTTGGGTTCAGACAGGTTTTAAATCAGCAGTATCACATTTTCTTCCCTGTTTGTTTCTATTTTGTCATTCAAAGAATTTTAAATAATACAGAGGTTTTTGATAAATATATAAAAATTCCAAAACTTTTCTATCATGAAAGTTTACATACTGAAACAGGCAAATGACATACTCTTTCTTGAAAATATATTCTAAGAATTGCCAGAAATTAATGTTTCAGAAGTAGGATACCTGCCAAATTGGCAGATACTTACAAATGGACTTAGATTTGCTTTTCTGACCTTGCCTGCTGATCAGTTTATGTCTTAAATATGAAGGTGCAAAGTCCTCATAAATTCTGGCCACATCAACTTCTAATTTTATCATTCTTCAAAAGTGATTAAACTCATCCTTCAATATTAGTCAGCTGTTTTTTCCTACATATCCTGCATCTTTGAGTTTCACAGGTGAATTAGAAAAATGAGAAAAGGGTAAGTAGGTTACAGAATTTCCTGAATATTATGAATATTAGCTATATTTTTCATCCAGTATAGATGATGAATATGTCTTATGACCCACCAAAGTATTAATTTGCATCCTTGTCTCCATTGCTCTATTTCAGGCAGTGACGGTTCTGCAAAATGCAAAATCCCACCTTGCAGAATGTTGTATTAGAAAAGATTAATTAGAAAAATTTCACCTGTTCATTCATATATGGTATGATGTAACATATGATATATTAATTTGGGAATGTTTTGTGATATATATGATCAGTAGATATACATCTATATTTGCATATTCACAAAACTCATGTATTTTATATCATATAGATTCACAGATAATTTTGTATGAAGTATGTGTAGGTATATACATAGGTAAAAATTCAAAGAGCAAAATATGAAGACAAGACAAAAGAAGAAGTGAAAATGACAGAAGAAAAAGAAGAGGAAGGGGAAAAAAAATAATCTTTCCAACATCCTAGGACATAGGAATGATGAAAGGAGTATCTTTTGCAGTAAGGACAGCACTATGGTAGTCTATTCTTGTGTACAGATAACTGTCCTTAAGCAGCACCAAGGACAATGTCTCCAGGTCACTTGAAAGGACCTCTAATTTCTTTTCATACTTTTCAAAACACTGCTTAAATTCACCATGAATAGACGGACATTTTTCCTACGTCCAACACATTACCTCTCTTCCCTGCTTCTCTGTTACTTCCCTTTTGCTCTGTTCCCTGCACTGAGGAAGTGAAGAAGTCCTGCATAATAAAATTCCAATAACAAATATACAATTTGTTTATATATTTCTCATTTTTTAAAATTATATTTTTTTCTATAAGTATTTGAAAAGATAGATGGTAATCGAGTTCCCATTAATAGGCTGCTTGACTTTAATCAGTTTGTACAATAATTTGCTGATAAGAATTTAGGCCAAGTCAGGAAGAACACTCCAGGCAAAGAAACATCTGTGATAAAAGCATCAAGCAGTCTTTCTAACCATGTACCAAGTTCAAGGTCTCTGATAAGCCACCTGGCTATACCTACACACTCCGATAACCCCAAGCTGGTATTACATTGTTTAGCCAGGGAAGGTCTTGTTGCTGGGCACTGAGCTGATAGGCTTATGGCTCTTTCTGTTCTGAGACACAAGAATATTTGAATATCATGTAGGCAAAACATGCACAGAAAGCCATGAGGACGGGCATCTTAATAAGGAAGGCTGGTAGTAACCAATAACTTTGTAGGTCAGAACCTCTGCATTTTTTGCTTCTTTAGGGTTGTCCTTCACTTCTGAGAAGCTTCTATGACAAAAGTCAGTCAAAATGCATTCCTCAAAACTATCATTTTCTGCCTTCAGTCAGTAAATACTGTCAGAATCCCAGTTGTCAACCCTGTATTATTCCTGTTTCCTTACCAGACTCCTGAACTCACTTGACATCTATAAGGTATATCTGTTCATTTACATTTTAATGTCATTTCCTATAACTTTGTCTTGCTACGAGTTTTCCTGCACAGAAACATTGTTTTTCCCCACAACGAATTATTGCGCTCTAAGAATGTACTTGGCCTGATATCTACATGCTCAAGCATAGCTGTCTTTCATGTTCAGCAGGGTCTTTCTTTTGCGAATCCAGATCAACTGGATACAAGTAATCAGTGACCTCACCAAAATTTTCTGGGTTTATCTATGACTCATGGCTCCTAGCCCCTCCCTGCTCAATGTTAAGAGCAACTTATTTCCTTCATTTTGCTTTTGACTGTCAGACATTTTCTCTCTGCTCTTAATGTTCCTGTTTCCAAGTTTGAACCAGGACTTCCAATAACCTCCACAGATGAACCAGATTCCAGCCTGGTTCCTGCCATTGTGCCCCTCTGCTCCTCTGGGCTTGCAAAAATGGGTCTTTGGTGGGCTGATGGCTCTCCTGTGACAGGCCTGGGAGTAGCCCGGAAGGGGATTATTTGGGGTCCCCCTGCCATTCATTGTCTCTCTATGCTCTTTTGTGGGTGCACAGAGTTTTTATCACATAACCTAACACATTGCTTCTTCAGCTTCTAAAAAAAAAACTAACTTTTTTTTTTTTCACAATGCTGCATAAGTTTTGGTGGTCTCTCTGCAATTAGTAGACTAGGATAAGAACATATCCTTAACATATTTGGGTCTTGTTCTCCTGTTGAGGTAGAGATTTCTGTAATGTAAAGATTAACTGGGGAATATTCCTTTCTTTTGTCTTAACTGGTGTGTTGTACCCCCTGATTATGATCAGCTGTGAACTCACCAGCTTGCTTTCTTGTACAAAAGTGTCATGCTTTTGCTTAACCCCCCCATGCTGAGTTCTCATCTGTAGGTGTTGTGTTCAAAACACAGTCATGGCACATCAGAGCTGTGTATTCTTCCTTTCTTGCATACGCGTCTCCTGTAGTTGCTCCCTGCTCCCCAGCTCTGGTGGTCTGGTTTTGCCACCTGGGCTCTTCTCTACCCCACATCTCCCCTTCTCAGGACTCCTCATTACTTCCATACATTGAGGAAGTAATAAACAGCTATTTGTGTGAAAATGTTTGCCCTGGTATCATTGGGAGAACCTGTATTTCTTTCAGTCATGAGGCATCAAGTTTTAATTTGATTGCAAGGCCAGAAATGTAATGCCCACTTACATTAATGACATTCAAATAAGCAAGAACCATGACGTGCTATGATGTGATGGTAACACAGCACAAAGTACAGAACAGGTAGGTACCAGGTCTGGAAGGTTGCTTCAGAATTTGACTCCTGATCAGTGAGTTGCAGTGTATCTGGGTTATTAATGAGTCTGCAAATGTTATCCATCTGCTTTTATAGACCTTTTAAATTTCATTTAAAGGATGTTAAACTCTTAAAACAAATTGTGTTCTCCTAACATCATGAATTACTAGAAATGAAAGATGTAGCATTCTTTTTCTGTTCAGGTTATTCACCCCTACAGAGAACTTTGTATACAGTCAGTTTTACTGTTTTTTCATGATCAGTCCATATTCCATGTAAGTATGAGCTGTGGTTGAAATGGGAATTCAGAGGTACTGGCATAGAATTTTGAATACTGCTATTGCATTGCAAATGCCCTCCATGGGAAATTCTGGTATATCTGCTTGAAGCGTTATTATGGCATACCAGCACATTTTGTTCACTCTAGACTATTTCTTTTCCCCAAACAGGAAAAGGGAATAGAAAAGCATTTTATAAAACTGGAATACAAGGTTTATCCAGGGGCAGGTATGGATTTGGATTTATTTTATGTAAGCAGAATATATTTCAACTGGTGAAACTATTCTCTTATTTTCATCTTCTTGTGCTCTAAATATTTTGTTTCAATATTGGTTCATTATTTTTCTTCTTCAGTCTCACTGTTATGGAAACTTCAGGATTGGTGTGTCTTGGGTGTTGAAGCCGGCCATGGTTAATACTTTTCCCCAAAATAACTTAACACTGAAGAGACACCATGATTTTCAAATTTCAGCTAATTTTCTGTAACGACTAAAGGACATCGTGGCACTACAGAGGTTTCATGCAAGTTAAGATATTTTAGAAAATTATTAATTAAACCTGGACTTGACAGCAGTGAGAGAATCAATGGAGAGGGAATGTGCCTCAGAGCAAATATTTTGCAAAGACCTTAACAAATATAAGGCATTTTGGAAGTAGGGGGAGGCGGGTGAGGAAAAAAAAGGATAACTGTTCAGAGTTACTAACACACATTGTCTTGATTTAGAAAAAAAATCTCGGAAAAACAGGAAAAGTCATCTCAATGAGGGCTGATTGACAATATGCAGCTGACTGACCACAACATTCTTATGAATGCAATTAGTCCATTTGGAGTGACTTTGGGTCATGTAGGTACAATTCTCGATGTCATTGATGGACGACATCTGTAGATTTTACGTCTTTTAAAAACCTGAGACCATGGCTTGCTTTGGCTGAGAAACAATTTCCAAACTGGACGCAGTTGCCTATGAAGTCTGGCGTGGAGCCATGTACCACCTTTGGGAAGGACATCTTTCACAGCCCTGCTTCTTCGTAACCTTATTGCCATTGAAAGGTAATGACAAGTGCTGTGAAATGGCCGGTATAAACAGCAATATTCCTCCTCAACCAGCCCATTCCACAGACTATATTGCTCCATTCAGTTTTCGGCAGAACTCCCCACTGACTTCAGTGAGGATTTAGCTTAAAAAAATAAAAATGCTGGTATAATATGGTCACTTGCAAACAATGAGATTTATTTTTCTTTGGGTTTTTTGCAAAAGTATAGTAAAAAGAAACATAGAAATTCACTGTAAATGTTAAATCTGGGTTCCAGTTGTTCATTATTTGTAACAATTTTCTTCACTTCCTCCTGTTATTACATATGATTATTCTCTATTACTAAGGTTTCAAGCAAACAATTGCACATATAAGGAGATACCATGCAGAGTGTATTATATTCTGTGAGGGTTAAATTTACAGTGAGTAGTAGATGCCAATGGAATCTGAAAAATTCATTGATTGATTTTCATACAAAATTTCCATGGAGAATAAATTTTATCTAAGATGTAGTTGGGCTATTTTTACAGAATTTCTGATTTGTGGGCTGCATGCTACTAAGGTTTACAATAGGGAATTCAGGATTGCAGTAATACTGTGTTGAGTATATGAAAACAAATTTTTATGTTGACCTTGAATAATGTTCTAGTAGATGGAATAAAGAAGTTCCCTATTTTTGTGGGTTTAAAGGTGTATTGACATTTTGGGATCTGATCACAAATAGACAGACACACATCTCATGAAAGCAGAGTTAGAAATAACCTCATAGTGGAGCATGTACATACAACTAGGATGAGAAAAACGTATTTATTAATAAAAGTTTATTACGGCCTTCAGCTTCTAATTAGTAACAAAGAAAAAATGCTAGTAATAATATGGGGGTAAACACAATTTATTCTTTAAATCCTTTTACAGAATAATTGACTACTTATTACTAGGCTTCCTTTCAGTCTTTGATATTCCTGTACCATAAGAACCACCCATGACTATTAGGAAGCTACAACGAATGCAGCATTGGGGCCATAACTCATCCAGGTGTTAACTATATTAAATAGCTTCAGTAGTTCTGGGACTTACTCTTTACTAACTAACAGAAAAATTAGATCTACAATCACAGGATTACTGTCAGAAAAAGGAAATTAAATCTGTAGAAAAACTAAAAGAATGAACATAAGAAATGCATCAAAAAGAGAACCTTGGCTGACTGAAATTTTATGGTTTTTTCATTATGGGAAACTTCACTCATCCGTATTTGTCTTTTACAAAGGATTATGAATTGAGGACTACAACTCCATAAAATTTATATTTTGTCATCTGGTTTGATTGGTGGAATTGTGTTATTGAGAAGGATTCTGAGATCACATTAGCCAGGAAAGAGTAATGCACTACACCCACTGAAGAACAATACATGTTCTTATCTACCCAGGCAGGCAATCAATTCTCTAGTGCATATATCAATACAGGCTAGAAGTCCACTATTGGCAGATCATGTGGATGAGGTCTTGATACGGGCTTTACCAGCAATGATTACTACAGCTGAATTCACTGTAGGTTAAACAAATAAGCAAGCAAACAAACAAGTAAACAAACAAACATGGAAAAAAACCCCCCACAACTGGTTACTTCTCTATGACTTTGAATTTATTTCCATAACATGATAATATAAAAGCTTCTCTCAAATGCATAAGTGCAGGCAGTGAATGATCCACTTTTAAACTGTAACCTAAGGAAATATATTATTTTAAAATACCAAACACTGCAAAATGTCTTTTGATGTTATGGAAGTGAACTCCAAAAAGAAACATCCCAAATCTCTTCAAGATCAAACTAACATAAACATTCAGGTAATGTTCCCAAACTGCTTGTCACTTTCATGAACTTCAGGACCAAAGAAAGCATCAGAAGACACAGGAGAAGCTCTAAATCTCATTCTGCTTGACCAGTAGCACAGAAGATTCATGGACACTTTAATGGGACATCCAGCTAAGAGCTAGCCTAGAAAACAGCTAGTATCTCATAATCATTCTGCCAGCCTAGATTTGGAGACATACCCATGTTTTAAATTATCTAAAATCATTACAGTATGACTGGTGATTTACTTAAGATTTTGGGTAGGAATTAATAGATTAAGTAACATCCAAGATAAAGCCTAAATACCATTACATCCTTAGGGGGAGCCAGGCTCAAAATCCTGATCTCTCTGCAATCTGTGCTGATCTCCACTGACTTCCCAAGGCCACGATCTTACTCCATGGCTTCTGTTGCCTTTTGCATAGGGCTCTGCCCAAACAACCAATGACTAGTATCTTCAGAGTTTAGATATACCCTATCAGGTCCTGCAAGAAGGCAAGAAAATACCTGCTTCATGCATCTTAGCAGAAGATTAGAGCCCTCTAGCCTTGTAATACAGTGTTGCTGTTGTTAGTACCAGCCATGGGCTTTGTACCAACTCTGCAAGGCCTCAGGGCTGCGGCTTCTTCGACTTACTTTGTCTGAATCTTTTTTTTGACCTGTCTGGGTCTTTGTTTCTTCTTGATTTAGCCGTAACAGTGACTTTCCAATGACCAACTGACTATGGCTTATCTTTGGATAGTACAACCATCGTTTTTATGTAGTTAATACTAACAAGTAATTCTTCTGTGCAGGATACTTAGGACTCTAACACAATGAAGTGGTGTAGAGAAACACGGGTCTGGTGTGCCAGGAGAGAGGCCTTAAGGAGTGGAGGGCACAAGATGTTGTGCAAACGATGAAGGTGTGGGATGATAAGAGATGGGGCACAAGTTTGGCACTGGAGACCCTGAGGCTATGAACAACTGTTCTGTCACCAACTGTCAGTGACAGAAATATTGACCTAGAGCAGTACTGAACATGTTTCAGGGGTAACAAAGAGAAAGAAATAGTATCTAACATACAGAAAAGGCACCATAAATAGCAAAGCCATATGTAACGGAGATTTCATCTCAAGGTGTAAAAGCATGATAGCAAACATCTAAACACGACCCCAAGTGGATCCTCGAGTGAGGAAGAAGAAACTATCAACATAACACCCTGTTCCTCCCCAGGAAGGACTCATGATGCTGGTGACTCACTGCACCCCCCCACACACACCAGGCTGAAGCCATCGACCTTAGGACCCAAAGGAGCAGTGGATGGGTGAGCATAGCACCAGGTAAATGGGTAGATACCAGGAAACGTGAAACACAATTTAACTTTATTATTATTATTACTGAGAATTTTTTCTGTATAGTAGTATTCCTGCCTTCCCTTCCTTCCTTCCTTTCTTTCTTCCTTCCTTCCTTCTTTCCTTCCTCCCTTCCTTCCTCCCTTCCTTTTCCTGCTTTCCTTTCTTTTTCCATCTTTCTCTCTTTCTTTGTCTTTCTTTCCTTTCTCTCTTTCCTTTCTCTCTTCCTTCTTCTGTAGGAATTGATCTGGACTAATATACTAATAAGAATACTTTGATCACACTGCTAAAATTTCAATTATGCTAACAATAAATTCTTGGCTTTACATACCCTTTTTGCCCATAGCAAGATTTTGTTGTTACAAGCAGACCAATATGATGTAGGCCCTGAGCTACAATTATATCAAGACTGAGATGTCTGGGGGCCCGTAAATGAGCATAAATTTTAGGTACCAGGGAGACCGCCAGTCTTGTAACTGAGGTACCCGTAGTGCCGAGGAGTCCCTAGGACTGAAGCAGCAATGGAGCGTTAACTGCTTGGAGGCTGCGGGGACTATGGTTGTGGATGCGGGAGCTGACATTGTACCCAAGGCAATTTTTGACCTGAAGTACAAAGGAGAGGAGAGCACCATGTGTCGCATTTCCCCTGAGCCCTCAGTCTCACCCTTATTGATGGGAAGGTCAGACAGGTTTAGCAACAGCCATTCATTCACAGGCATGGTCAGCCTGTCTACATGGGAAAACTCTCAAACTGATTTAGACAAACCAATGGAAACAACCATCTCAGAATTACTTTTCATTTCAGAAATTTGTTTTGGCTTCTTTTTTCCTTTAGATTGGAAGATGGTATAAAGAAAACAGGACAGTCAACACAAGTAAGTGTTCACCCAGCCTTGTGTGCTCACTTAACTAAACTGCTTTAAATATCACATTGAGGTTGAAACTATGACATATTTTTTTTTTCTTCTGCAGAAAGTTGCAACTTTTTTCTGGAGGTAGCATTTCACCTGACCTTTTCTATCCACCTGGCAACATCTGAAAGGAAAAATTATCCTTACACAAACAGTCTAACTTTGACCCTGCTAAATATTAGCATGACAAATACTACTTTCTGTATTAGTGTGGGACAGGTACTTGGTTTACATTTCCTTCTGAGCACAGCAAGCCTTACTAGCGGTATCTGTGATCTACCTGCTATCACAGTAACTCACTTAACATCCTGTTCTTAAACAGGCCCCTGCACAGCTCTTGCAAGCTGCACAGTTAGTAAGAGGATTACCTGTTATGCCATCACCATCAGGGCTACCAAAGAGACACGACACCAGTTCACAGTCTACTCTGCTATCTACCGTAGACATATACTCCTTTCTCAACCCCTCCACATGTCTGTATTTGTGTTTCTGACCAGCGCAAGATTTTTCTGTGTTAGTAGAAGAGACGATGGAAGAGCAGCAGCTCTGTTTTCCCCTGTAGACTCCTTTACTCGTTTCCCAAAGCTCAGTATCCTGCTGTGGAGAAATTCAGCTTATTCGTTGCTGCCTATGAGTTTATAAAACTCTCTGATTTGGCCCTCACCTTTCATATCACAACCATTTGAGTGCAGCACAAAGACTGTATTAATAACCCTCTTGGTGAGCTGCTCTCTGCTGGGGGACGCCAGGATCTCCCAGTTACTGCCCAGGAGTTTGCAGCCCACCATTGGAGCAGAAAAGGCAAACAGCCCTGCGAGCGTACAGAGGAGGTTTCTGCATTCAGATGAATACAAACACCAGGATCTTCATAAGAGGGGGTGTCTGTGCACAGCGCAATGATGCTGGGTGAGCCAGAGTGGGAGAAGGTCTGTTCAGATCTGCCAGAGGGTTAATACAGGAGACTAGAATTAAAACAAAGCAGAAGTAAGTCTTTTATTTCTGTCTTCTGGGAGATTGCTTATGGATGACTCTAAACTGCCATAGGTATTACACAGCACACCACATCCTAATACATATTAGAAATACATGTTGGGGGTTGAAAATTAAAAAGAAAAAAAATCCATCCAAGAATGAATCAGAAATAAACAACTTCAAGGCATAAAATATGAATTAGCTCAGAGGATTAGTCTGAGGATAAATTTTTGTAGGAAGGGTTATTTTTCGTGATCTATAAGGGATTTACAAGAAACCTGCAGCTTGCCAATGGAGAAATGAAGTCTTCTTAAAGCTTTAGATTGTTTTGCCACCTCTTTCATAATACTTGTTTATGTTTTAAGGGGGGAAAATGTACAGCGAGGTGGAACGGTTATTGACCAGATTGATCATGGGAACAAATCTGCCGGTGGTAACCTTGTTTAATGATATGTTGCTGGGCTCAGCACCTTGCTGAGGCTGTGATTCTTCACCGGCTGGGCCCGCATGATGGATCACAGTAGGAGGCTGATGGTGCAATCACTCACTGGCAGCCACTGACACCTGCACCAGCCTGACACCCGTCCCCTCTGGATGTATCAGCCAGCCTGCTCAGCCTACTGGGAGACACAACTATTCCACGAAACAGCGAACAAAAGTTCTTTATCTACCTTGCAACTTCCTCTGTAGGACACTGCCTTCTCTTTTTCTTTCCATTTTATTCCAGCTCCATCTGCAATTCTGTCACTTCTTTGCGTCCACTGTTCTGATCCACGGCTGACTCAGGAGCAACAAAATGAAGCAGCCACTAAATCTAGAAGAAAAAAAAGGGGGGGGGGGCAAAAAAAGGATTGTCTTGCAAAAGTATGAAAACAGTATTTCCTCACTGAAAATCTCTTAACTGTTCATGGATATTCCATTAGACAGAAAATTGCTGTCTCTAAATATGGTGGAACTCACATTCTCTGTACACCATTATTTTAAAGAGAAAACTTTTACTCCTCCTTATGCTGTATATTGAACATTATAATTTCCCAGTAAAAACTGAGAGCAGGAAAATGAGCAACTATTCTTTTGCAGACAGTTCCCTTCCTCTCTTTTCCTCAAGACAAATTTGAAACCTAATGTATGCAACATTATTTCAGATTCAATATTTTAATATCATAAATACAGGCACAATTCTCCCCCCTCTAAAAGCAGTTACATATGGATATACATACACGTAGGCACTGTCTGCCAGCCGAGATCTACGCTTAGTTCATTGGCTGGGATTTTTAATAATTTGCCACTTTTGTAATACAAATAGTATGTAATGATATACAACCACTTAAAGGGAAAGATTTAAAAATATATCTAGCCTGTGAAATAATGATTTCAATTGATTTTCTTTTCTAGTCTCTTCCCTTACAGGGTTGATGAACTTTTTTGGGAAAAAAAACCCCTTTATTAGTACGACAGGTCATTATAATGATAAAAAAGTAATTATCTAGCCAAGGAGGCTTTAGCACATACTTTCCCAATCTCTAATTTTATATAAAGGCCTCTTCATTAGTTCAGAGCACAAATCTGTGCAGCTTCTTAGAAAAAGAATGGGAACACCACTTCAGCTACCATGTTTCCTAATTGTGTGCGGACCAGTTCTATAAATTACACACATCTGTCTTTTCAAGTCACTGTAAATTCAAATATATATCACCTCCTGCTAGGAGTGGCTGCACAGCCATTACATGAGCTAGACCGAGCACCATGGTCGTGCAGACCACAGGCTGCCTCACCAGGAGAGCAGGGATGGTCATCCCCGTTCCTGCTCGTCTTTCTCCCTTTCTTGTTCTAGGTAAAAAGACTATGTTACAGAGAGAGATGTGCTCGGCTTCCTTTTGTTATTTAACTCAAGCAGTCGGTAAGCTGGGTCCTGCATCCCTGCGAAGCCACGTGCTCTCTCTGCCATGCAGGCTCTCCCAGTCATCCCTGCTCTCATGAAGTGCCCTGCATGAGTGAAGGTTACAGCATTACTTTCTGAGCTTTCTGGGGCTCTGAATATAACACCCTTTCTGAGCCAGGTAGTCACTGAGCTGCGCTTTGAAGACAGTGGGACTAGTCCGATTCATTTTCCCGAATCAAAATCCCATATGCACAGCATAGGGGGTGGGGGATGTGGGAAGGGAGGCTGTATCTTTGTGTAGATCCCAAAAAGCACTCAAGTGAGTATTGGTCATTCCTCTCTCAGCCAACAACTGTAACAAACAGAAAATCAGAACTAGTCATCTTAAGCATTTTTGAAATATGACACCCCCCATTTCCATTATTGGCCTTTAAGAAGTCACTAGAAAATAAAAAAGAATATATTTCTCTCACTAGTAAACATAGTCGCTGTCATAATTACTCACATATGCACCCACAAGCATACACACACAGAAGCGTAACCGGGTCCCATTTAATTGATAACCATACTTGCAATTCCTTCCCCTCCTTTCGGGATAGCAATCGCAGTATGCAGCTGCTAAGACAATGAAAATGCTTTTCCAGCTGCAGCATCTGGCTCTTTGGCAGACTCATTTAGTACTTATGTTGGCAGCTTTGGATTTGCCTCTGGGTCTATCATATGTTTATAAAGGCAATGGACTGTCAACCCACACTCGTGTGTGTGCCTGTGTGTCTGTTTGTCTGTGTTTCTCATCTCTGTTTATATCTGCTTTCTGCCTGTTTTTTTCACAGCAAATAAGCATTAAACACAGAGAAAACCCACAAACTAACCCCTAGCTATTAATTTAAGCAAAGTTATCTTTCACCTATGCATACAACTCTATTTCTTCAACTTTAGCCATCCTTCTTTCAATAAACATTCATTTCATTTGCATCAGAGATAATTCATTAGACAAATTCTCTCTGTTTTACAAGAAAACTGCACCTTTATATGTATGCGTATACAAATCATTTCTTTGTGACTAAGACCCTTAATGCAGTGATATCATAATAAATGGAAGCGGACATTTTTCATGTTACAATAATAAATGAGGTGTTAAAGGAATATCCTGATACGTGAGCATTTTATAACTACTGCTTGTTGCTTGGTGGCAGCTGTAAAGCAGGGCTCACTGAATTAGCTATGATGTACTACTCCAGGGTGATGTTAATTATCCTACAGTGGTAAGCATTTTTTAAGTAGCTGCTTCACTTTTTTTACATGTTTAGGTATAACACACTTGCAAAGGCAGGGTTTAAACCACAGTTAAGTATCCCATCTGAAGTAAATGCTTAAGGGGAATATGTTCCAAAATGCTGCAAGACAGGTGAGGGGCAGGGAAAGAAATGAAGTTTTGAATGCTCTTGCTATGTTGACTTCATATTTTAAAAAAATAAATAGTGAAACTCATTTTTACCAGCACATGTTATACATAAATCAGCGTCTGTAGGCAAATGTACACACTAATACACAGACAAGTAGGTAGATACTTTTTCCCCCCATTGAAAAGACCTCAGATATAGTGTAAAAAAATACTCCTTTGTTACCTAAAATACTCATGAAAGAAAAGCGATCTTCCCAAAATTACAGGGGCGTGAAAGTGGGTATGTACTTCCTGGTGTGGCACAGTCTCTAAAACTCCATGCAGATCATTTAAATGCACAAACTGTAGCACAGGATAGTCTGAAATGAGTGCTGATTCATTTAACTGGCTTGTTTGTTATCAGCATAAAAAAAACCCCAAACCAACACACAGAAAAATATACCAAGATTTAAAGCAATTTGTAGTAGAAAGCAATTTTCACAATTTCTTTTATTGATGTAAAATACTCAGCATCCTTGCTTTCCTAGTTCAAGGCAGTTTTGCCCACAGAAATGAAATGGGGGTGGGGGAGAATTTACAGGATGATAAATTAGGATTCATCAATTAGTATCTGAGAGTGGCTCCTTCCAGCAAATAACTACTATAAATATAGATGTGAACTCAAAGATCACATTTTTTAAATGTCATTCCATATTATTGGAATTTGTTAATACTTTAAAGCAAAACAAAGCTCTGTTTTCCCCCAGAATCACTTGCAATAATATTTATGTGCTCATTTTGATTAAGTTTGTAAACATCTGTAGAAATCTTTGGGGATCACGTAAAAGTCCCAATGAAAGAAATTTTACATTTTAAAACTAGAGACCTTTTATGCAAATTATTTTGCCTTTGGCCATTTCAGGAAGAAATGAAGGAACTGGAGGATATTATAGTTTTACATAACACTGGTGAGATTGTTGTCATCTTTGATCTTACATCAATTAGTCAAGATCTTGAATGATCATAGGCAAAGAAACCTAAACTCTTCTCCCCAGCCGAACAAAAATGTGTCAAAGATTCCAACTGCATAAATTATTACATTATATCCTACAGCAATAATAGCTCCTTTAGGCAGACTTTCTGGTCACCTGTTATGTACTGGGAATAGAATTTTATTATGGTTTGGTTTTACATGTAACAATCTACTTTATATATATTTTATTCTATGTTTCTGACCAGTAACACTGACACCAAATTAATCTTAAAAGGGCAGTGCTGCACTGGAAGTGTGGGCCTTCTGTCAGCTCCTTCTGATGAATAAATGAGTCAAAAGATAAGGCAAAGTCTTCGAGTACACTGTCCACCGAAGAAGTTCTCAATTAAAACAAAGAAACAAACTTGATAACCCAAAAGCCGTTTTATTATTGTGATATTATTAATGTAAGCGGGGTCTGTCCTTCTTTCCTTTGCTCCCCGTTCTTGGATCCTTACCACGTAAAGCTAGAAGCTACAGTTAACTTTTAGGGAATACGACCTTTAAATTACGGGCAAAGAAGTAAAATTTCTGACCAGCGCCGAACCGCCAATCCCAGCAAAGTTTTCCTTTTCCCTACAGGTAGTATGAAATGGAGCCAGAACGACAGGGCCCCATCTGAGCCGTGCCCAGCTCCCCCAGTCCGCACAAACCCACTCTATCAATCACGGCAGGATAATGCATAGTGGCTGCACCTGTGACAAGGAATGATGGAGTGCTGAACACAGGCCCGGCTTCGCCTGTCGCTTTGTGCATTTGTATTTCTCCAGGGCCACTTTGAGAATTTGCAGAACTTGAGGGAAAATAATTCTCTCGCGCTTTAAAAAATATCTTAATTGGCTTTGATTATCGGACAGTAATGCAGTACGCAGACCTGGCCATGAACTGCAGGATAGTACGATCCCAAATTCCATCAAGGCAACATAACTATACAAGATGTAATTTTATTAAGGGGCAGGCAATTTAATCTGGGTACGGTAAGTAAAAAATGCAAGTTTTTGCCATCCATTTCTCCTCCGTTACACCAAAGAATAAGTGTCAGGATTTCACTTTATCATAATAGCAAGACACAAAACCAGCTAGCACTAAGTACACTCGAGATTCTTAGAGCCATAGAACACTGAAAATGAAAAGACAGGTCATTGTGTAACTTTCTTCAAAGGCATCCTTTACGCTGATAATTTTAAGAAAGACTCACCTCCTCATAATTACTTTTGGTCAAAAAAAGCTTTAAGTAACTGCAGTTAAAAGATGGTTAAATTAATTCTCCACTTTAAAAATTCGCCTAAGCAAGAAATGTTGTCTTGTCTAAAGGAAATGCTTTCTAAATTAATCTGCAAAGAATGCACTGTGATTTTGTAAAAAATACGTGACAGTTACTAATATACGCTACTCATATAAACTAAGGTTTTTTTAAAAATGGGATTGCCATAGGCTACAGATATCTGTTATAAAGCTGTGAAAAAGTGTTAATTAGCACAGTACAAACAAAACAAACAGGAGACATCCTAAAGACACCCATGCAAATTTCAAGTGAAAATCATGTCAGCCTCCAAAATAATAGGAATGTTTTAATCCCTCTGAAAACAGACAGACAAAGACGAAACCCATTTTCCTTTTGTGACAGTTCATTTTTTTAACTCTCAATATTGTTGCATGTACAGGATGAAAAACTGTATTAGGAAGGGGGTACTGGAGAATACAATCTTTTATTCTCTTAATATGCCTTTGACAGCCGAGATAAAACGCTCAAACAAATCCTTCTCGGGATAAGTTTTTGGAACGGAAAAATATATTTGCTTCGAAGTTCTGTGGCCAGTTTTAGCAGCCAGTTGCATGAGCCAGCGTTCACTTGCAGGCAGCAGGGATGGCTTTTTTTTTTTTTTTTTTTTTGAGCTGGCCTTCCTCGCTGTCGGGCATGAGCCACAGTTACCTCTTGAACAGCTTTTTCTTTTTTTTTTTTAAGTACATTCGGGGGCTGCGGACGCAGCCCTTTCCCTTGCGGTGCGGTGCAGGGCGCTCCTCCTGCTGAAGGGCCGAACTTCTGGGGAGCAGCGCTAACAGCCATCCCCGCCGCTAAACCGGGCCAGGCCCGCGCTGCCGCCCTTCCCCCTGCG
Source organism: Haliaeetus albicilla (assembly GCF_947461875.1). NCBI lineage: Eukaryota > Metazoa > Chordata > Aves > Accipitriformes > Accipitridae > Haliaeetus > Haliaeetus albicilla. Next base: position 9,913,679 of record NC_091495.1, on the reverse strand, counting down.
ACGGCCGCCCGTCCCAGCTCTCCGTTTGCAGCCGAATCGTGAAAAAAACCCCACGAGCAGGGAGCGGGGGCAGGCCCCGGCCCCTCGCCCCGCGGTGAGCGCGGCTCGCCGAGAGCCGCCCGGCAGGGCCGCTGGGCCCCCCGCCGCCCCCCGGAGCGGACCCTGCCCGGGGGCTCCGCGCCACCGCAGAGGCATCCCCCCCGCCCCGGCCGGCCCCTCGCCGCCGCCGCCGCCGCCGTTCGGGGCTCCGAGCGGGCAAGCGGGGCCGGTTTCTCCTTCTCCCTGCCCCGGGGGGCGGGGGGGGGGGGCTTAGCCCGGGTCTGGCCGGTGCCATCGTCGACGGCCCAGGAGCGGGGGGGAGGGGGGGGATGTTCTGGGGCTGGTCCGGCTGTGAGACCCCGGGGGCATCCCCGGCCTCCCCGCGCCCCCCAAACCCTGCGACCACCCCTACCCAGGCGGTGAAAAACATCGTTAAGTTTGGAAAAAGCTCCCCCCTGCCCAACACCGCTTCCTCCGCGGGGAGGCTGTAAAGGGAAAAGCAGCCCTCGCCGCTAGTTAGACACCCCCGCCAAAACTTGGGGGGGGGGGGGGGGAGAGGATAAAAAAGGAGAGGAAAAAAAAAAAGAGAAAAAAAAGCCGGGCTTCCCGAGTAGCCCTTCTTAGAGGGGAGGGAGAGAGAGCAAGAGAGAGAGACAAACATCTGGGGATTGGACCATATGCTAAAGCTTTGTCTTGTCCTTCAAAGTTAGGCTGCCCTTGAAGTGATTTGTCAGGCGGCCTAACTGTGACAGGGAGAATATGTAGCAGGGGAGAGAGGGATGGGGGCGGCGGGGGGAGGCAGGGCCCAGAGGCAGGGGAGAGGTGAGAGAGGGAACGAGGTTCCGAGAGGGAAAAATAAAAAAGAAGGGGGAAAAGGGAGGCAGCAAGTAGCAGGAAAGAAAGAACGAAACAGCCCCTCTCGCCGTCAGATGTGGATTTTAGGGGGAAGGGAACAGGAGGGTGAAAAGAGAGGAGAAAAAGGGGAAAGGCAGCAGGGGCGAAGGAGGGGAGAGGCAAACACTGGAAAGGAGAGCAGGGGAGGAGAGGGGGAAGCAGGAGAGCAGAGCTGATGCGGGAAGGGGAAGGGCTGAGAAGCGGCGGCCGCTGATGCTCTTGCTGCCACCGCTGCCGCCGCCTTTTTTCCCTCTTCCCTTTTGCCCGCCAAGTGCTGAACTGATTAGAGTGTAATTAAGGCCATAAAACCCTCGGCTTATCCACCTGTTTATTCACTAAAGTCGCGGGCTCATCAGGCAAATTAGCTGCTTCCAGGCTGCACGTTGGGCCTAGAGCTGGCCTGATTAATGAAGTTTATTGGGAGCCGTTAAAAGCATTAACTGAAGGAAATCTCGGCAATTCGTCATATTTAAGGGATGGAAATTAAATCTCCCCATGCAAATGAGGGGAGACTCCAAAGCGCCTTCTTTTAGAGGTGACGAGTGTGGGGACCTGCGAGCGGCTCTCCCCCAGGCACAGCCCGCTGGCGCGGGCTCCGCACCTGCGACGAGTTTGCCCGGTCTCAGCAGGAGGGGGGGTTACAAAGAAAGGGGTGAAAGAGGTTTTACAGAACAAGAGTGCCCAGTCCTCCGAGCCCCAAATGCAAGAACCAGGCCCCAGTTGAGGCAACCCGGTCCTTTTGATCTTGGGCTAAGGGCGTCTCTCCAGGTACCCGAGGCATCGCCGGGGTAGTTCATCCAGCCAGGGGTTTGTAAGATGGCTGCCATGCCGGGTGGCTGTGTCCCCCTTGGTCAGATAAGCCATCTTCAGTTTATTTCCGCTTTAAACATTCTGCACTCTTCTTAGCTCTGAGTCACGTTACGTGGCTTCAATACGAGTACAAATGTCCACATAATGTTTGAAATGTAAAGTGATTTTTTTAAGCAACGTTCATAATAAACCTTAAAACTGCAACGGTGGATGTTCTAGCTGACAAACATCGAAGAAATATATTAAGGCAAGATGGTCTAACCAGCAGGGAATCCTATCCAGAGCTGAATATTCACCGGTTTTAAAAGTGTTTTCTTCTGGCATGTCAATCTGATTTTATTTCTGACATGAATAGCATTTTCATACTGAAGCTTCATGAGCCACAGCATTTTTAGATTAACAATTTATAATAAAAGAGAAATTACAAAGGGTCACAACAAGGAGTGAATGTCCTGAGGAAGGGATAATGAGAAGAAAGGAAGGTCAAAGAAAACGTCTCGGCCTTGCTATTTTTATGGAGTGTTCAGTTCACAATCATATTCGGTTTACAATTTATTTATTTTTAATGTTTTCATACGAAAAGAAGAAAGCACTGTCTGGCATCTAATATAAAAGGTATTTTTTATCCAAATACTCAGTTGTGAACATGATGGGGAGGGAGGAGGGAGAAGAGAGAGAGTTCATATTTGATGTAATTCTTATTCTATATGCTTCTCTGTCTAATTATTACAAAGCTAATTATTTGTTACAATTATTGGATTAACAATTTACTAATCAGTTTTCTGCTCCTTTGTAGAGCAGCACCAGCACAGTGAAATGCAAGGTGAGAATGTTGTCTGGATTTTCAACAGAAGTTTAGAGTGCCATTTTCCTTACGTGCAGATTAGTTCAGCTGCTTTGTGATTTACAACCAATACAGCATATCCTGCATCACATCCTACTACGTAGCATCTTTGTTCCTATAGCGATAATTTTCTAACTTTTTGGATGCGGAGACTGTTTGCCAGTAGCAAAGAGTCCCTCTCTTCCTACCATCTCCCACCAGACCCGTTTCACTCTCCAAACCACCCTGAGGGGCAGGAGGAACCATCCCTCTTCTCCAAACAATACTTACACAAACACGGACTCCTACCACGGTAGCCTCCTGCGCCTGCGCGCGCGCGCGCGCACACGCACACAGAGTTTTGAATGTACTTCAGGCGCAAAATAATACATTTTTAAAAGACACATGTTGCCCTTAAACAAAACACACAACTCGGCTGTTATGCACAGCAAAGGACTGTTTCGGCTGCTAGGAAACAAACCAACCAAACCACACCAAAACAGAACTTCCCTGCAACATGTATAGCTGTATTTTTTTATGAAGTTAATTGGTGGAGTATGCTTCTAACATTGCACGCAACACTCCAGCGCAGGTTTCCTAGTGATATTTCTGGGCACAAGAAAGCAGAGTTTCAATGAAAAAGCAGTGGATTATTATTATTTTTAATTGCAAGTTAACAAAGCATTTCCTAGAAAATTAAATGACAACGGTATTTTCTACTTACGGATTTAATTGCAAAAATGCAAAGAGTAATTGTAAGCAGTTCATCTGTGGCTGTCTTTTTTTTTTTTTGCATACTTTAAGACCATTTGCTATAAATTTATATTAGCACAAAGTAATTTTAATTTTGGCCAACAGAATGCTTAAATTTCAGGCAAAATAAACACTTCGGGGTTTTCACTGAATTAAGAAGAGATCTGTCCGAGACAATGTTTGTTTCAAATTAGCAGATTTCTTTAGAAGATTCCTTAAATGAAATTCAATGACTTGTGGAACATACTGTCAAAACACTTATATTTCTTGATTACCAGTTCCTTCAATAAATTGATTTGCCCCATTATGTGGGATCTTTTAGTTCTGCCGCTAATGGGATGTGCTACTTGCAACTTTTTCTCTCTGCTTTAGAAATAGAAGAATCTATTTAAAGAGAAATATTTAGGTGAATCACAAAAAACTTGTAACTACACTAAAGCCAGATGTTTTAGTTAGAGATTATTTTTTAGAAGAAATATCTGATATTGTGGTGAAATGTTTAGTTATAAAAGATTTTAGGTGAAGAATGATAAAGCACTGCAGTGGTTAAGGACTCTCCCGGCAGCCTCAACAATAGTGATTATTTATATTGTAGACTCTTCTTCATGAGCGATTATAAGTTTGAGAGGGATATTTTCCTCCGTGCTGAAACTTCAGGTGCAAGACCTGCTTCTGGAGGCCACGCACTTACATGGGTGTGCATAGGTGCACACAGCAAATTTGTTCAGAGACGCGACTGCACCTAACATTTCTCCCAACTACTTTATATCCAACAGCAATTCAACTAGACTTCTGTATTTCACTTTAATAACAAATCTTGTGGGTTACCTAGTCAGGCACAGGAAAAAACCGAGTTATTTAAACCTGCTTGCCATATAGATGTACAGAACTCCAGTCATTAAGGTAAAAGGATACTGAATTGTAGAATTTGGGTTGCATAAACAGGCAAAAATCAGCATGTCTTCAAAACAACAAAATAATCAATTGATTTCTTCCTATTACATCAATACTGTTAGTATATCCACTATTGGAACAATGGTATGCTCAAACTCAAGATAATCTTTGTGAAAACACCGAGATAGTCGCAATTTTTCTTTCACATGCCTGATTTGACAGTAGTGGAAACAAGGCAAATGTTATCACGGCAGAAAACTACGTTACGGCACATTCAAAGCTAAATTTAGCCCTCCCAGATCAAGAATGATCTTACAGTCAGGGCCAAATTATTCTCTTTAACTGCACTGTGCAAAAGATGTCCTAAATGATGAAGACCCTGTTCTGTCCTTGAATAAGTACAGAAGACACAGAGACCTCAGTGGGAGAGTCCGAGCTGTTGTTATGGTCAGAATTCAGTCCTACGTGACCTCCTGCTGTTGCATATGGTCTACTACTTAGGCACATCAAGGTTGGAAAGGATACTATTTCACTGTAACCTAATTTTTTCTCATCTCCTGATAGTTTACTAAACTATCAATGATGCAGTTTTTGTGGCTTAATTAATTCTTTCACACTGTCTTCTTCCATCTCAGTCACACTTGAATCTTTGTTCTTATTAACGTTTTACAGCATGTTTTTCAGCTGCGGGTAGAACCACAATGTTAATGAACGACAATTATCTTTCCTACTTATCTGAGAACTTTAATGAAGCTTCATTAAAATTAACATGACATGATATTACTGGAAGAGCTGTACAAACCCTTTTTTTCATTTACAACCTTTTAATTTTTTTCTATTAAATAGAAATTTTAACTTCCTGTAGTTTGCTGAGTAATAATTAGTGCATTCCCTGGGAACTCTTGCCTCAGGAGCTTCACAAAACTAGGACCTACATGGGAAAACACTACCGTGTCCTTTAGAGGCATCTACTGTACCTTAGCACTTAGTTAATCCCCTCGTCAAACACACTCAAGAAAATGAAAGCTGCATGTCACATTGTCAGTGTGAGGAATCAGTTAAAGGCTTTGCATTTGATTCTGTTTTTCAGAAAAGACAATACATACTCGGAGAATGCAGCTTGTATAGTTTTATCTGGAGTAACTGTAAATGTGCATACGCTTTTATGTGTAGCATTGTCACAGACAGTCCGAAATTACAATCTGCTGTATTATAAAAGCTTAGCATCGATGGGCATTGCATCTGAGATGCTAATGAACTATAGGAGCTGTACCTTAAAACTCGGTTTCAAAGGCAGATTTTTAAAGTGCTTTAAAAAATGCTCTTTGAACCAAAACAGCAACAAAAAGATATGAACACATTGTTCAGGCAATTGCAGGTTAAACTTCCATCAAACCTCACAAAAGCTAGCTCGTGTTTTAAATATGTTTCCAGTTTAATATTTTGAGAATAATAATTATTGTCATTTTATTTTGACACACAAAACAATTTCTTCCATTTCAATACCACTTATTTCTAGGGGAGAATTAAGCCTTTTTAAAAGTAAATCTAAATTGCAACAGCAAGTGTTGTACTGTCATTTTAATGACAGCAGTAGACTTTAAGTATGGAATGAATCAATTATTGCAAGCACAGCCCCTGTGTAAATCACTGACGGCAAACCAACCTCAGGATTATAAAATGAATCTTTGACAAGTATTCAAGGTTTCAGCATATTCTCAGTAATGAGGATTAAGTACCTACTATCTGTGAAAGAAAAGTTTTTTTCACTTACTAAAGAATATGTGAGTAATCATTAAGAGAGGTCAGATTAACTGAGGTACTTTTTAAAAAAGGGCATCCAGTACAACATCTGCTGGAAAATCAATGATAAATATGTCAATTTTTTAGAAAAAGGGAAAGATTAAGAGTAAGGCTGTGTAATGGAATGACTTAATGCTCTGTTTTTAAAGAATGGAGAGGAATTGTAATGACATCATAAACTATCATTATGAAACTTTTTGACATTTTCATGTCAAGAAAAAGACTCTTCTTGGATCAAGAACAAATAGTGATTTCTGCTATCCATGGGCAGTTCAGTCAAGTTCAAATAAATCCTGAGTCTACACTGAGAGATGATGAAAAAAAAGCCTCTGGACTACTCTGGTATACATGATATTTTCTTGTATTTAATATTTTTACACTAAGAGAGAAATTGAATTCAAAGTTCTAATCGTAGTTGAGCTGTGAAAATGGAAATATTTTAAATTTGATTATATGTCAATAATGCATATACTTTTGAAGAAGCCTTTATGGTAAATATTTCATATCACTTTGCTCTCTTTGCCAGTACCCAAACAACATTGCATTGCATTTTTCTGTTTAATTTCCACAAAATAATGCAAAACTGAGAACCAGTGTTATCATAATTGTAGACCAACATAATTTCATGATAGAATAAAGCATTGTGTTCTGTCATCATTTGTATTTTAATTATTAATGAAAGCCTTTGCTTTAACTGTCAGAATTTTTTATTAATGTCTTATGATATTTGCATACACTTTGCCTTTATATAGGGAGACAATGTACAGGAGAATATATATTTATTTCTAATATATTTATATGGTTTTTACCTAGAAGGTTTGGTTTTGAAAGCTTTAACAATTGGCATCACATTGATCAAGGGATGCTTTATATACACCGGGCTGAGGGAATAAAAAAAATTCTATAGTAATACTACACTTTGCAATTTGATATTCCCCTAAAATAACGCAGAGCAACTTTGACTGAAAAAGAAATCTCTGTTGCTTGTAACAAAATAATGTGCCTGTTTATCTAAACTGCTGCATTTCCATTGCTTTATTTTTACCAAAATTGTATTTCTTTTATTTGTGTTTATGCTTGTGTATGCCACTTCTTGTTTATGGCACAATGCGCTCTCTCTTTGGCCCAATATGGATGATTCATACTTCAATATTTTCATTCTGCACTAAACAGCCAATTCATTACAAATTAATTCAATATTTCTAAATTTTATAAAACAATGCACGCTGTGTTAAAATAATACATCCTGCAATAAGAATGAGAATGTTAATAATTCTAAGATGAAAACCATAATTGCCTGATTTTCCAATAACCGAATTTTACAATGAATCAAACACAAGTAGGTACATTTGTAAAGTGTAAAATTTAGATAAAATACGTGTATATTAGAAAGGAAAACTATGAAATAGTTACATCTCGAATTACTGAAAAGACATGAGAATTAGCGTTTCTCTGAAGAACATTTCTGCAGATAAGAGAGGCTGTAATTATTTTGCTGTTTGTTTACCTAAGACAGTTATCAAACGCAATTGATTTTGAGCTATTGAATACAAACATTTTGCTGCTTCTCTCTACCAAGTGTTATCATATTCCTTTTGTGCATTTCAGCAGCGCTTTTTCTAACTGCCCAGTTTATCATTATGATTTTGAGGCAAGAAATCCAAGTCACTGGCTTGTCAGAGAAGCCAGTAGTTTACAAAGAGGCTCTTTCTCGGTAACCTCCTACAATTCGTTTACAAACGATCTTAAAGAGTTACAGTACATGCTTAGAAAGAAGCACGAAGCGCTATGCTCAGAAGGCTTACAAGCGCTTCACAGAAAACAAAACTGAAGGGATTCATGAAAATGTTGAGAGCATAAACAGGTCTTTCCATTGTGCAGGCGGAGGGTTGGAGTTTTGCAGTAAAAGTCTGGCATCTGGTGGTCCAGAGAAGAAATGGCAGCCCACTCCAGAAAGAAACAAGGCGGTCGCAGCCTGAATTAGCTCATCAGCTTGTAATAAACTCATTATTTCCAGCGTACGCATTTGTGAGGACTCCTGCTTCTGAAGGACCCCTCCAGGATTCATTACCCCGGGTGGGTTTTTGTTTTCACCCCAGAAGGTCTGTATTTCTTCCCAAAGAGAGAAATAATCGCACGCAACCAGAATTGTGATGCGTTTTGAAATGCCAACTAATGCCTTGTGCAACCCTCGGCAGAAGACAGGGGATGAGACTTACTGCCATTTCCCACAAGTGGTGCTTGGAGGACTGGAAAATAATTAGGAGGGCGAGACCCAAGTGTGCCATTCTGGGAAAGGGGAATTTCTTCTACTCTCTGCTGAACCATAACAATATGTCGCCTCACAACCAAATTAATGAAAAAAACCCATTCCTTCCCATCTTCTTTGAAGAGCACTGACTCAGCGGAGATTGTGGAGGTCTCTGCGGGGAAGGGGCACAGAAGAAGAAGGGACCTTCAGAAATACCAAGCCCACTCCCTGACTTTGCAGAGAGTGACATCATACAATCCCCATCAACAAGTGATAAAGAATGTAGATTTTTCACTTTTTTGACCAAAAGACTCTTCCCAACCCAGATTCCTTTAAAGAGTTAAGAACTAGCTGCTAAGTTTCCAGGCTATCTTTGGGTTAAACAGTACTCAACCTTTCCCTCCCTCACGTACCAAATACACATTTACAGCCAGTGGCAAAAAGCTCTTTTTGTCTCCTCTCTCCAAACAGAGTGCCCATTCTCACCATCACCTTGCTAGCTCTTCCCTGAGCAAGTTTACTTTTTAATAATCTTTCTTGAACAAGGATGGTCAAAATTACGTAGTGATCCACACGAGATCTCTCCTGAGCTAACTCTAATGCTGTGAATTCTCTATCCATGTGGAAAATACCTCTCTGGATGTAGTGTTGCATTTCCCGTTGCTACAACATGGACAAGTTTACAGCACTGCATGACCAAATGGTATCCATAGGTCACCTCCTCATCTCAGAATATTCTCAGAGAAGCTCCATTAATAATCTTCCTCCAGCCTCCTCTTCAATATTACCTGATGTCATCACTGTTCACCTGTCTTACAATTTCCCCTACTAATACCAGACTTCCTTATTTTATTATCCTTTCCCATCTCTCAGACTTCTCTATGCTTTACTGAAGTTCAAAGGGATTGTATCTCCAGTATTTCTTTTGTCTTGAAATCAAAGGCAGATATCAGGTGGACATATGCTACCCTTTGAAAAGATCTGTTTCAATCTCTTTACATTTGCCTCCATTTTTTAGGAATTATTCTTTCCTTAAAAATTAACTGTAAAGCCTTACACAAAAAGGACTGAGATTAAAAGGCCCTCCAAATCTATTGCTGCCTTCTTAAATACAGTTACATTAGCCATTCTTTAAGTGCCTGGTGCCATAAAGAAAATAGATATGTTTCAATACTTGCTTTTTATCCCAGATGCCAAATCTTGCAGTCAAGCCCTCTGACTTGAGCATATTCAGGTCTTTGAGTTTGTACTTTTCAGTATATATATTTTTAGCTTTTCCAAGGTGTAACTGGGCTTGACTTTTGACAATGCTTATATTATCATTACACTTTTGGACTTGAAAGCCAGGGGTTATTTTGCTGATCTCTTTTCATATCTTACACTTTGTATGTTTTGTCTAGTGCATTTTCAATGTTATTATTTATCCAGTTGGAAAGTTTCTTCCCCTAAGCTGCAAAAAAGTTCTAGGTAATTCTAGAAACCTTGACATAATGACATGCCAGATCTCTTCCACATTCAAGTCCCTTAGCTTCCCTGCAGACATTTAAGGATGGCTCAACCCAAGGTATTTATTAAACACACTCTTTTAATACCATTCTTTTTATAAAAAAGAGTAACCTAAAAAAGCAAAACAATACATGTAGTTATGTATTTGCATGCTGCTTGCTCACTGTACTTTGTACATTGTCCATTCAGCTTCTCAGGGAAGGATCATAATCATTTATGTTTGTCGAGTACATAGAACCACTTTGAGTACAATAAAAATGAGTAACATTGAAGTGCTGCTCTTTCACCGAGCATAAAGAATAGGCTGACCTGTGCAACACTTCAAGGGTCTTACAGATTTCTGCCGTGCTTGTACAATAAAGAAGAAAAAAGGTATGCCTTATTGTTATTTTTAAAAGAGAATTTCCAGAGGGTGCTTCAAATGATCACATGCAATCTGTACAGGAACAAGCAAACGATTATATCCCTTTCAGTAAAGGGGCAGTTTGGGCTTTTTCATTGCACAGCACCATGGGACAGAATTGAGCCAATGAGACTGGCTGATACACCAAGAACAAAGGAAAACTCTGCAGGCAGCAACATCGGCTTCCAAGTAGCTCTTAGAATGACATTTTTGATGACACAAGCCAGGCAGAGGCACCTTTATTAAGTAGTGCTAATGATGATAATCCCACACCAGGACTTTTCATAAACTTGAATAGTGATTCTCTGTTATTCTCCTTTTCACAGATGAAGAAACACTCAAAGAAATGAGTATGACGATGTCCTCAAAGTCACTCAGGACAAATGGCAGAACTGGGATTAGGCTTCAGTGCTCCTGCTTCCTCTGCACTGACTTCAAGGCAACCCCTGCCACTCCTGCTACTGGAACATTTCCATTTTCCATGTCCAGCCCTACTCCTTTGCTTTCTTCCCTCCAACCATTTCTGCCTTCATTGTCAGACAGTCCTCTCCCCAAGATTAGAAGGCCCCCTCCTTCTTGTCCCTCTCACTCCTTTCCATTCCCCAGATGTGTTTTCATACCTAACATACCAAGGAGAACACATTGCTTTTCATGAACAAGAAATTTTAGTGCTGGTCCAGCTAGCCCCATAGTACTTCACCTACAAACACAGGAAGGGCTAAGGAACAACAGAGGCCAAAGAGAAAAGCTGCTGGATACATTTTAGTGGGGGAAAGGAGACATTATTCACAAAAGCTGTTGACTGTTGTAGCTCCATCAATGCAGGACTAGTCTACCCTCACAAACACAGGAATGACCACTGCTCTGTGCACAGAACATCAGTAGAGACACAGCTACCTGGGGAATCTACACTTTATTATGTACTTCACTATACCCTTTCCCCATCAGGCTTTAAAGTCTCATTGAGAAACGTAGCAGGTTCTATTACAGATAAGCACCCCACTGTGGCCAACAATATAGAAGTATAGAACAGAACAAGGGTCTCTGCCATACAGTTACTTTTCCCTCCTACCTCTAAGCATTTCCTGCAGTAGAAAGATAAAAAAAAAATCTTTTCTATGATGCTAGTATATAAAAATACTTCTGTTGCATACCAAGACAACCTAAGAAATTTTGGGGCCAATTTTCAACACTTCTTTTTGCAGATGGTTTCTGCTGCCAAATAGTGCTTACTGTAGAGACCAACATGAATACTCAAGGCACTGTGCAAGCCACAAAGGCTGGGATCAAGTCTCATCTCTCACTGTATTTGCAGAGCATGCCTGCCATTGTCAGTCTTGTCAACTCTCATGGGCTCTTTGCTTTTTACCCTCTGCTTACCCCATCTCTTCTTTCATTAAAAAATGTGAAAGTTTCTGTCCTTGTGGATTTGCAAAGGGAAAATATAATCCCCAAGGGCTTAGAAACCAGGCAGCAAATTAAAAATGCCAACACTGATTATTCTTTGAGACTCTATTATTTTAAAGGCAATCTCCTGACTTTCAGGGCCTGATTCATGGCTTCTAAACTGTGAAGTTCAGGCATCCTTGTGCTTGGCAAGCACCTGGAAGTGAAGCATGTGCAACCAAGCTCTCTATATAATTCTGTAAAATGAGAGCTGTTTATCTCAGTAGCTGAAATATTCATTATCGAAGATAAGCATTTCAACATTTAGAGGATGAATCATGATGTGGGCTGAGAATAACAATGATCTGGGAAATAGCAAAAACCTCCATGTCTCTACAGTGTCCTAAACGGATACAGCTGAGAGGGTCTGACCGTGCACAAGGGAGGTGGGGTGAGAGCCCCTGTTGACATGTAGGTACCCGTCCTTACTTCTGACTTGACCCTTTCATTTCAGCTTGGCTGCTCTCGCTGGTGGCTGGGACTACAGCGAAAGCCAGGAAGAAATTAATGCCCAGTTTGGCTGGGAGAGAGGAGGACAATGATGAAAGGGATGAAACCGGAAAACACCAACCATTGCAACTTTTCCTGAATCTTTTAGTATGTGGCAGACAATATGGGTTGTGTGTTTAAAAAACACCTTCCGCTGCCCCTATTGAAAAAACACCTGCCATTTGGCCATGTTTTAGGTCTGAGAAGTCATGCTGCTTTAACGTGACCACTAAATCTTCTCAGATTCTTCCTTTCCTTCACTTTCTTTGCACACAGAAACGTTGCAGGTTGCAAACAGCATCTTCAAAGGGCAATGGAGCCAGCTCCCTTCAGCCCAGGCCTCGACAAATGAAAGTGGGCATTCCTGGAAATTGCTATGGCACACCAGGAGACAGTCCCTAAAGCTGAGAATTTGTCCTGTACTCTAGTGACTTTGCTTCCTGGCACTGGTTCAGCCCATTAAAAGGAGCCTTCAGTCTGAAATGCTGAAGGAACAAAAAGCAGAAAGTGGATATGGGAAAAAATATAGACTGGGACAAGAATGCAGTGGGAGTTTTCTAGTTTAGGTTAGTTTTGCCTTTTTTAAGGATAGAAGGTAAAGTAAGGGCAACTGGGACAAACCGTGACAGAAAAGCAGATGTTCAGAGGGAAGGCTAGGGTAAAGAATAGTATGTAGTAACTGCCTCTGGCAGTGGCATTGGGTTTATTTGAGCTGGCATGGTAAAAGGGGTCTGTTCTCTTTAAAATGCCAGCCTCAGAGGCAAAGCCAAGCTGAGGGTTTTTTGCCAGCTTCAGCAATAACATTTTGACATGTAATCTCTGCATTGATATGATTAATTGTTAAGTCAAATAAGAGGCCGTGTGATGGAAAAGCCATTTAACTGATTTGCCAAACTGAATAAAGTACGGTCTAGTCTTGTTTACAGTCAAGCTGGGAAAGTGTTTACTAATATACCCAGAGGCCTCCAAGAAGAGAAAAAAATAGTTTCATAGCAAAGATCTTTCAGTGCCTCCTTAGAAAACTCTTTCTGTCTCTGCTTCTACAACGCATTTCTAATAGCACTGAGCAAGGTCCGTAAAGCCAGTTTCTTAGCCATGGATGCTAGATGGAGCAGAATCACTGACCGACCATAGCTGCAGCTGAAATCCACAGGGATGAGCTTCAGAACTGCAATGAGTTACTTAATACCGTGTACACCGAACAAATCAGGGCCTTAGTATCAGAAACTTCTAAATTAAATCCCTCTGTGCCTCATTTCCCTTTCCACTAAACAGGGATATAACAACCTCACTACACAGCGAACATGTGAAGATAAAGTAATCCAGGTTTGTAAAGCCAAATTAAAGTTGTGTGTACTCACAGCATGGGGCCATACTCTGAAAATTGAGGATAAAAAGAATGTTAAACAGCTGCTTTTTAAGTGAGCATCATGCAGCCCGTGCAGTGAAGGAGACAAAAGTCTTGTAGAAAATACAGTTCACAATCATGTGAGTTGAGTTGTTCCTGAACATGAGCGGGACAAGGGAACTGCCTTACCCAAGCTCCCAGTACTGCAACAGGGACCCCTATAAAAGTTCCTTTTACAGGTACGTTTGGGTACAGTGTCTGTGCATCCTGAAGATGAACGGGCAAAAAAATAAATAAAGGGCTTACACCTTTTTTCAATAAACAATAGCACATGGCACAAAAATTGCAAACATTGGCCTCAACACTGATCTTTGACTCCCTGCCCTGTGGGGTCCAGCAACACAGGTACTGCCTAAATCAAGCTGGAAGTGCCTGCAGTTGTCACAAACACTTAGACAACCCAAGGAGTGAGTCTGCCTGGATAATTTTGTACGTTTATGGTATTAGCAGCTCTTCTGTGGAAAACCTGGAGCTTAGGACTTGTCAGACAAGCAAAGGAGATTGAAAAATAAAATAGCAAAAGGAAGCAATCGTAAAAGCTAATAAAAAGAAATTGTAGTTGATGTTGAATTAAGAGAATCAATAACAATGTGGTGGGATCTCATCTGTGTCGTCTCTTTCAGAAAATTTAGAGTTCCCTTGGATCATGTGTCTCCTATCCACATACTAATGAAGGGCACTTTGACATAAGTTATTAGATGTGATTAGATCACATCCTAAGATGATATAGCACCAGTAAATGTTTTCTAGTGTTGCATTAAAAGCTGAACGTTTTTGGTAATGAGTCCATCCTTTTTAATTCTGCCACTTAAAAAATGTTTTTAAACATTTAATCAAACCCATATACAATCTTAACAAGTGCTGAGGCAGAAAGGGAACCTATTGATCACAGGTGATATATCCAGAAGCAACACACTGTTTACAGTGAGTTGTCTCTCAACTGAATAACAATTTAGTCATTTACAGGGAAAATCCTTGCAAATAAAAGTCTAATACTGTGATACTTGGTCTTTCTGATGGAATCCCATTGCTGAGATTGAGTTTTGTAAAGCACTTCACACAAATTTTATTGAAACTACTGTACAGTGCTTTATGTGAAGGATATGGAAGCACATAAAGTATTGTGCAGTAAATTTTGTAATGAAGGGCCACAAATGGCTTGTTAAAGATCCCTGTGTGGATGTCAAGTTTAACAGCAAGTATTGCTAGACTAATGTATTTTTTTAGTAGTTTTTGGTCAAACAAAATATTGTCAAGAACAAGTGTCCTCAGATAAATTACTTCATTTGTTAATCTAAGAATAGTATCTCGGCTGAACATGTGATTTGGCTTCCCTCAGAAGGTTTATCACCTAGCTGTAAGTTGACCAGTTCAGCAACCTGAATTTCCACAAAGCCCCACTCTAAAGACAGTGAACTTGAGCTAAGCAAATAATTTGCAATGAATAATTTACCCAAGGTGCCTAAACCCTTTTTCTGCAACCTTTTGAGCAGATGCTCAAATTTATTCACTATTTAGACTTACTCTGTGGATTAACTGGAAAACTTCCATATTAGGAAGACTTGGCATTTGTTCATTGAAAACTTTAGGTCGGTTAAGACCACTCAGAGAAGCTTCATGGTTTGGATGCTGAGCCTTGATTGCCAATGAAATGTTCATTTAGAAAAATACTATTAGATACACAACTATAAATGCAGCTTTGAAATGCCCTTTCATCAAATCACTCAATAAACTTTCTTATTTATAAAATTCTTAAAGAGTAAACACTGAAGAAAGCATCTGATCTATGCAATTTATCATTGAAGTACCTAAATCTGTAGAAGCTTAGGAGACATGGTAAACTCTGGACCAAAAAAAAAAAAAAAAAAAATCATTTCTAGAATTCAAGTGAAAAGTTCTGCAAGATTTTCTGGAACTACATTAAGCATCTCCCATACATTGCTATTAACTTCAATGACACTGGAAGTTACCAAAAGCTTGTGCTACTGAGAGCTATGTGCAAAAAGCAAGTCCAACAAGATATAAGATGCTGTTGTGCATTTCTTAACAAACTGTTGGATTAGTGCTCATGACTGATGTTTGAATAATTTCCCAAATAACCAGAGTCTCCTTCAACAAAAGAGTTACATCAGAAACAGCATCAATGCAATCCTTTGTCTGCTCAGGAGAAGTGTCAGGAGCCACCATGCCTCAAGACTCTATTTTTTCTGCTGTGGCTGCCAGCTCATGGTGATAGGTTTTGTCTCTGCCTTTGATTAACTGAACCGCAGCTATTGACTCAATTCACAGAGGCCATCAAAAAGCCTTACAAGAGAATGCACCAGCCAGTGCTGATCTTCCTACATATAAAACAGTGATAGTATCCACAAAAAAATTTAAGGGGTCTGTTGTTAACTCTTGATACTAGTCCTTGGCTCTAGCTCTAGTCAGCTGGATGAAATAAACTTTTAAAAGGGTAATTTTGAAAGCATTTACAATAATTGTTTGCATTGAAGACACAATTTGTGGAAGAAAAGCAGCAGGTTTTGTCTTTGTAAGTGCTTACAAAGGAGTCTCTCAGTGTAGTATTGCTCACGCACATTTATGTGTGAGCACACCCAGGCAAAAGCACCCACACTGTACTTTTAACTGTTAAGCTGTCAAAAACATTTGTAGAGAGATCATGTACTGCTCCTCCACTCCAGTCTGACAGTGAAAACAGCTCAGAGCTGATGGGATTCTTCATCAGTCACCCCACCATGGCTGCTGCATGGGAGGAGGATTTAAGAGAGCTGATCTGCCCTGTCACTCTGGGGCAATGGATAAACATGCTGGGATTTTGCAAAGCCTTCCTTTGGTCCACCTGGCATCAATCAACAGAAGTGACAAACCCACTGACAGAACAGACAACTGCCAGCGGATGAGTGGTTTAGGTTGTTTTGCTGCTGAACTTTCATACCATAGCAGAAAAAAAAGGACGAGCGTGAAACCACAGCCTCGGACCTTGCAGCGGTGAGAGAATCAAAGACCTTGGAAATTCACGGCTGGAAACTGTTGTGAAGCGGACATAAACTGGAACAGAGAGATAAAGTAAATATGAGATTATTCTTTGATAGGAAAACAACAGTGTTCGGGCAGCAAGAACAGAATACTCTGGCACACAATGTAAGTGCAAAATTTCTGCTAGTGTTATCAGGAGGCAAAGTCAGAGATTACAGGAAGAACACAAGCAAGATCGCTGTAATTGTCCTTGGGGATCTCCAGTGAGTCTCTGAAGGCTCTGCACCTTTGAGGTCATATCTCTATCTGAACGTAGAGGTGCCTTATTTTGTCTTTTACATCAGTGAATATGATTAAACTCCTGCTGTTGTGCTAAATTTCAAAGATTGTAAAAAGTCAGGGGAATTAAAAAGGTCACTGCAGTATTTCATTTCAATAGCAAATCTGTGGAATAATGTTGTACAAGTACATAGGAAACTGCTTTGAAAAGAGAACTTGTCGGTGACTTAGTTCTAGTGAAAAATAGTAGGTGGTCAGAAAATGGAATTCTGCTTCCTAAACCTGTAATTAGAAATGGGCAGATAATTAGAAATGGACAGAATAGATGCCTTTCAAACATAAAAGTACAGAAAAGATGCACAACTCCCAAATATTTGTGTAACGTATACATCTTGCATGCATACACTTACAAATGGCAAATTCTGCTTCCATACAATCTATGTTGATGATAAATCCTTTGTCTAGAAAGATATATTCAGCATGCAGATACAGAAGACGAGACTTGTATATAAAACCACAGAGAGCAGGTAAATGTTTCAAACCCATTTGTAAAAAAACCTAGTGCATTTCAGAACTTTAAACAAAGCTCTTCTCATTCCTTGTGTATATATATATATTTTTTGCATAATCTCATATTTACTTTCTTTCAGTTTAGTCAGACGTATTTCTCCTTATGAAGCCATTGATCAAGATAATTTCTGCTGGTTTACAACCTGGCTAATCCCAGTAGACACATAGCTCTGCAAATAATACAATTTTCCTTCAGGAACAGAAAAAATATAATTCCAACAGTGAACATGAAAACTGGACTCGTCTGAGGTCTGCAGGACAGAAACCCTAATTAAACTTGGTACACAAACATGATGCCACATGAAAGGTTTCAGTCATATTTGAGGTGCAAGGAAACTTAGCAACTTGAAGTTAAGCACCTAACTAAACTGGAACCAAAGAGGGTAAGTCTTTTGACTAAGTTTAAAACAGTACTTTTTACATGTTCTACATAAATGAAGACTCTCTTAAACCTGATTAAGTTGCAAAGTTTGGCAATACCAGAACTAAGCTCTCCCTCAGCAACTCAAAGATACTACTGCAGGAAAAGTCATGCTTGGCTTTTTATTCAGTCTTGTTCAGAACAGTTGCATCACCAGGGGAATTTTGCTGTTAACTTTTAAAAATCTATCCTGTGTGTTGAAAGGGGGGTTTTGTTTTGTTTTGAAAAGCTTACAGATCAGGTTACTTGAATGACAGAAGCATACCCCTTACGTAAAGGCCATCTTCTTGCCAGTTTTCAATCATCGATGCTGAAGTATGAGAAAGTTAAATTCTTCTGAAGAGATCTCCAGAATTTTTAGTAAGGGCAAAATATTTTTCTCTAGCAGGACTCTGTGCTAAAATTTACTAAGTGCATAAGTGAAAATAGAATTATTATAATAAAAATTATTAGGCAGTCTCAAGAACAAATGGTGCCTATGTGGAAGGCTTACAAAAAATCAAAAAAAAAAGTTAACTATTTTTGAAAGTTGGTATTTCTCTGCTGTCTAAATTCACAAAACAATTTATTTTTTTACAGGACAGAAAAATATTTCAGCCTCTTCCAGCAAACTGGACAATAGAGAAATCTAAGAAGAATGCTTAGCAGGCTGTTTTGTTGAATAGGCATCAAGCACAGAAAAAATGCAACCTTGTTATCATTTCTACACATCACCTATACGCTTTGATGACAATGGACACAGCACTGATGTTATCAGACCTTGAGGAATAAATTAACGCTATGGAATACACACCGGTATGAAACAAAAGGGAAAGTAAATTAATCTTCTAACACCACGAGAGGTGAAGCAGAATCCTTAAAGTAAGAAGAAATCTAAGCCCCCGCTCTTTATTATTTTTTCTTTTCCCCAAACCAAACCTGAATGTTTTTTCAGGCTACATTTCTGTCACCTTCTCTTTGCTGTCCCAGAGGTAGCACCGGTGTATGAGGGGATATATGTAATACAGAGAGCCTCCTTTCACCAGCGAGGAAATTAGCCCTCTGTCATTTGAAAACTAAATTTTCCTCTTGCTTTTTCCCTGTCCCAGCACAGATACCCAAGTGCCACTTTCTGTGGCAGCATTGTCTAACAGGTTTCGATAACTGTATTTTCGTGGCGTTTCCTGACGTTTGGGAGAAGGTGTCCTTGAGAGCACTGGTGTGTTTTGGCTGGGCAGTATACACAGATGCATACAGACAGGTGTAATTTTGCTCTGCCCGTGCTTGCCGGTGGCTGGATGCCAGCCAGCGCTCATCAGGACGCCGTGCAGTCACCTCGCCGTAGCGCAGAGCCCCAGCAGCTCACCCTGCCTCCGTCAGCCTGTGCATACCCGCGACTCTTGGCCCCGGCTTATCCGAAAGCCTCGAAGTGTTTCACAGAGGCGCGCACGCTCCATTTTACCAAACCCAAAGCCCAGCAAGGTGCGGGGTTTGTTTTTTGCTGTGCTGAGCCAAGCTAGACCATCCGAGCTACCTCCCCGTGAGCCGGTGGTGGCACTGGGTCTCCCAGCATGAATCCCTGCAATGCTTCTGCAAACTATGCTGCACCCACGGCACCCTTCGATAGGACGAACACAAGTGCCAATCTGCTTCCCCAGTAGCGCTGGTAATGTCGAGACACCGCACTTCCCATCTTCACTGCGCTTTTGCTTTGTCACTTACCTACGCAGCAATGTGGCTTTCATCTGTCCCTTGCTGAATTCCGTCACACCGAGCTATACCTGGAAGGGCTCCTTAGCATCACTGAGCTAAGTAGTGGATTCAATCAGCAAGCTTTCCCACCTTGCTAGTCATCTGCGTCTTAGCAGAGTAAGTCTCTTGAACAACAGTGACATTGATACACTGAATTTTGAGATACTCTGTTGTTAGGTTGTTTTCCAGTCAACATGTGGCCATTTACTCATCATTTTCTTACATAATTTTCATACAATAATGAGGCTTTACCTCTCACACTTAGGTAACCAATATTCCTTGATAAGTTCATGGAAGGGGCTTCACTGAGTCTTTTGAAACACTGAATAAACTTAGTAAGTTCCAACATCAAACCCTTATAATTATGATAAAAAGCATGTTAAGTTCAGGTTTGTGAAAGCTATTGAGAAAATCAAGGGAAAAATCAATGCTAAAATCTTGCTTTTATGCATTTTACTGGTAATTGGATCATTAGAAGTAGTAGCAAAAGAATTAAGAATTGCACATGATTATTCTGCGCAGACAGCAATATCCAAGACTTGAAATAACATCTTCACCTTGAACTTAGCAACGACTGTTGAAATGCTGAAGTATTTTGCTGGAGGACTGCAAAGTTAAAAACTGAGGTCAGATGGTAAATTTTCAAAGTATCAAGAATGTTAAAATCAGGTTTATTATATGAATCTTTGCATTTCTGAATTCAAAATAACTTTATGCAAATATTCTTCAAATTGAGCCTACAATATATCAATTTTTGAGAACATTTCTAGCATCAACTCCAAAGAAAATTTGTGGAAATCCTAGCAAAGGAAATAAACATAAGCAAAGCAAACGATACCAAATATTCAAGCAGGATTGTTTGGCAATTCTCCATTTCTAAAAATAACTAACCAATGAGGACTTTGGTATCTTAGATTTCACTGTCAATATCACAAGGTACCTTGAGAAAAGATAATGTTCTCAGTTTATTGAATATCTACTGCAGAGGAGAGTAAAGGAATAATTTCTGGAAGACACCTATTTTGCCTGGAATTTTTTCACAAGCCATTCTTTTCCAAATTTTCATAGAAAAGGTCATTTAAAACATTGCTACTGAATACTTTTAAGTAATCTGAGAATAATTAAGACCGTTCTATTCCTATGATTAGTTCTATGTAATTCCTCACTGAAAAATTGTACTGTCAACTTTGATCGTTATCCCTAATAAGGAAATTCACCATTGGCCAGAAAGGCTACATAAAGTCTACACTTCTCTCTACAGCAGCTGCAAAGCCTTGAGTCGGCTACACAATGTGAATTTTAACAGCAGTAAACTGAGACTTAGAGCCATTAATTTTCCAATAATCCCTGCAAAGCGCATGTGTATCTCCGTTTCCCAATGAGCTACTAATCTTCTCCGTTTCCCAATGGGCCACTAATCTGAGGAGCAGATAAGCATCATGCCCAAGGCCAAGAAGCAAACCAGTGGCAGAAATGGTGAAAGTACCTGGAGAATTTTGTTTCACAGACCTGTGTTTTAACACCCAGGCCACCTTCCACCTTCTTATTTCAACAGTGGTGAAGAGCTGCTCAGATCTAATTTGAGATAGGGTAAAACTGTAAGAGCATGACCGTGTTAAGAACCTCTGTCTTCTTTGTTATACTGCAGTTTCAGGGGTATGCTACTCCTCCAGTGGTTTACATCTTAGAAAGGCAACTGGTAAAAAATTAAACCTTTTAAATTGGTTAAAATGTTGCTCTTTCCTGGGTGTTAGCAAAGAACAGTTTCTTGTTTAAAATATTGCATACATTTCAGCATAGTTGCACGAAAACGGAAAAATCTTGGTCCCACACTGATTGACTCAGCATCTTGTTAATCATTCCAATGTGTATCATTTATTCATTATTCAGCTGTAACAATGCGATATGTTTTCCCTATGACAGCTTAAAATACATAGTGAGTATGTGAGTACTTAGTGAGATAAAGTACGTTCAGTTTATAATATTTTATCATGATAAAGCAAGCTCTAAAACAACATTATTTGACACATAAGATGTGGCAAAAAGTTGAGACACAACAGCCATCATTATAAATGTTTATAGACATACCTAAAGTCTTATCTAAAGTTCATCCTGTTAAAGGACATGTTTTATGTTGTACAATTCCTCTTAGAATATCAATCTAATAAGCACCAAATGAGGCTGAAGACAATGCTGTTATAAAAAATGGAGAAAAATGATTAAAATGTGATAATTATACTGACAGCTTATATGCTCAATCTAATCAACCAAGCTTCCAATTTGTCATAATGTACACTCACTCATACATTATTGCTTAATTATAGCAACACTTCTATTTCGAAAGGCTGTCAATCATGCAAATGCCCATCATTTTTCTCTATTTGCATTTAAGAGATATATTTTTAGTTCAGATCCAAAGCCCCCTGTGAACCTGAATTAACCCTAGCTCTTTCTTTTGTTTGCAGTCCTCATCCCTGTTTATTCCATGTTTGCTGTCTGTGGTAGTTGATGCTGTACGATTTGCTGCTTCACAGTTCATCTGGTGCTGAAGGGATTTTTGAATCTCATCTCTGTTCCTGAACTGTGGTCTCAGTGATGTATGTGTTCTTAGGAACTGCAGGCCTGAGCTTGAACTATTCAGGTTTGATGTGAATAAAATTATCAGACGATCTTTTCTTCTGTTCTGGGGTTTTCTTATTAGTCCTGAAGGAATGGGAAGAGAGCAGAGAACTCTTTCTTTTGGCTTAAACATTTTAATTCTGTATCTTCAAGAACTTCTGCTGTCTTTCATCCCCCTGTGCAAGGCAGCCACCTCTCCGGCATCACATACCATAACTGTGCTTTGTTTGCTGCTTCCCTTGTCAGGTTTCAGGAATCAAGAGATTTCCAAGAGCCAACTGCCACCAGGTAATATCTGGAAACTCACAATCTCTGGCCAACTAATACTTGTTCCACTCCACAATGAGACTGGAGCAAGCAGTTGTCTCCACACCTTTTATATGTTTATACATGTGTTTGATAATTGCTGCATACTCCATTATTCAGCTTAACTTTATTTGGCTCTTAATGTCTTCTATGACATTATTTTATCTTTATAAAATCTAATAACTTCTTACACATATGTTTTATATGCAGTACACAAACACGCTATTTGAGCTTTAGATGGTAAACAAACAAACAACAACAAAAAAAGAGTAATTCAAAATAGCAGTTCAGGGCGGCCAAGGAATTAAAAAGAAAAGACAAAAACATGGCATTTCACTATGAAAAATGTCAAGTTATTCTTTGAATGTTGGCTCAGGAAAATCTCAATACATTTCTGGTAAATGAGGCATGAAGCATATTCTTAAAAATATGGTGTCCAGGAGATAGTACTACCCAATATTTTATCCTAATGGCAATATATAGTACTTAAAAAAGCTTGAACTTTAAATCAAACACTTTGGGGAGGACATGGCCAATCTATTAGTTTTTCAAATATACCTTAGTATCAACATGAAGATGAGATAGTAAACCATTTCTGGGAGCTTACTTGGTTAAAGTCTGTTAGAACATTGGAGTGCGGCTTATTCTCTAATTAGCATGCAGGCAATGCGAATGATCTTCCTGTATCACCTCTACTTCTCCAAAACTTCATATTCCTTGTCTGGAGTCATTAATGTATTGTTGGGTCAAGATAACCCCTGGTGTACATACTCGTAAAGGATGTACTACCTTTGATTCAGTACAATTATTTGGGTGGCTAAACTACGATATTTGTCATGCTTACAGAAATTATAGCAGAAAAATCAAAAGGAGAACACCATAGCATCCCTTTGAAAGAGAGAATATTTTATCATTTCTAAATAAACAGTATGGCAGAAGCCCAATTTGATCATGATTATAATTTATTCTGAAGAAATTTATTGTCCCTATTTGCCATTCCTTCTTAATTTAAAGGATATTTACAATATGTTCATCCTGGGACAAGTTGTTGCCTAAGATTTTATCCATCCATCTCAAGCAAAACCAAGTATGAGATGCTTTTTTTATAGAGAACAATGTCAAAACGTATGTGTATCACACACATACCTATTTAGGAGACAGTAGTGCTAGCACTTATCATTCTTTAAATCCTTCCACTGGAAGCAAGAGGGTGCCAGTCCTTTCATCTCTTGTGAAATAGCTTCAAAATTTTACTCAGATAATAGCAAGTTCCTATTACAAATTTACCATTTATGACAGGAGAAAGTTCTCATGACAGACTGTGTCTCTTACTTTTGGGAAGAACAAACTGTATCCATTTGAAAAGGAAACCACCAGGTCTTTTCTTCTGATTTTTACTAGATTTCTGTACACGTTGTGAGGCAGAGATAGTGGCAAGTCTCTCCTAAACTGGCAATTCAGTGTGCAGATGAAGGATACGGTTCTTGTATAGGTGAAATCGAGTTTCTGCAAAGATTGCCTCTGGAAAAGTCCTGTGTCATTTTTCTGGTCAATGTCCTTTACTTCCACTTGACAGAGCAAGCAATTTTAGGAAGGACTCCAAATCTGGCAATTTTGCACTTGATTTCATGCTGACAGCTACAGTGTACCAACTGTTGAGGCTACTTGGGTGTCAAGCATTTCTCCCGATTCTTCTGTTTATTCTATATGACAGGAGAAAGGTCACTTCTGTTTGGCTTTACCACGTGTTAAAACACAAGCAAACAATAATTCTGTCAGAAAAGGGGCCGCAGCCTAAAATTGACAAGTAGACTGAATTAATTAGTTTTTCATTAATAATTCTGTTTGAAAATACCTTGTTAAAGTGTTTGGTAGGTCTGCCATCCTGTCTCACACACAGTTTCTCTTTTGCTCATCCTTTGTGTCTTTCCTCAGAATGTTTTCTTTGTCTAAAATATGGGTATACAAAGGAGTGTAATGTGGAAGTCTACTACGCTACAAGCTCTCTAAACAAGGACCTGCAGCCAGTTGGCTACTGGTAGCAGGATGCTGACACAGTTTTTTGTCTGCCTGTCATAGGCATGTGCCATCACCCTGCTTACCTCCTCTTTTACATCCCCAAACCAGAAAATGCTTATTGGCAAAGTTTTCCAGACCTTGCTTATCAAATGAAGGAAAGCTTTCAACTGAATTTAAGGGTTTCTTACCTGTAGACCAGTTGCTATGTAGAAAAGTCATTTGTTCCAAGTGACACATCTTCAGTGCCCTGCAACAGCAGCCAGAAGCCATTTCTTGTCTCTCCCCACGGTCATTGCTCAGAATTGACAGCAAATGGCTCTGACATGCACCTTAGAGCTTTAATATGATGCCTAAGTACCTGATGCCTCTCTCTACACTAATGCTTCTGTCCTAACAACATGTTATACCCGTAACTTCAGAAAACCTGCCTCCTAAGTTTGAAAGAGCCACAGTCCTTTGATAATTCGGACAAAAATTTCACAGGCGTTCCTTACTTTTCTCTGGTTGTTCATTAGACCATCTCAACACCTGTATGGTCATTTTATTAAGTAGCTCCTGGGTTCCTTCTCCAGTCCTTTTTCTGAGCAGAGTTGAAGCAAGAGCTTTTCCAACCTTCCCTTTTTACCAGAGACATTCACAAAACAGTCCTCCCTTGCTGTAAAAAAATAGTCTACTTAGATCACCAGTCTCCCTGACATCCTTGGCAGTGCTAAACCCTACATTTTCTTATAGTCTTTGGGAAATAAACTATCATGTTTTACTTCAAAACTAATGGAACAGTGCGAGAGCCAAATCTGGCTCTTAAAAGGCCAATACAATCTATTTCATAGGGCTATGACAAATCACTGATAGAAGATATGTTAGTAATAATTGTCAGAGAAACTTGCCCAGGACCTAACTCAAGGGAGTGTCATTTGCCCATGACGTTCATTAGAACTACTTTAGCTCACAAAGAATAATCGGGAGTATATTTACCTTACGTATCCTTTGAATAAATGGCTTCCAGCATAGTCTTTGAAGTAGCATAATATAAGGCTTATGCACAGCGGACATGACAGAAACAAGCAAGAGACTCTTTTTACTTATAACCATGTAATAGGTGTAGTTATTCAGAGTACAATTTGAATTTCAGAAGAAAAATCAGTCATTACAAAGTAGTAAGATGAACATAATATTTGATAAGAGAAAAATATGTAAAATTCCTTTTCCCTTGGAATTTTCTCCAAATAAGAACTCCACTCTGCTGGAGAGTAGCTACCGCAGTAATACCCA